>NC_066556.1:5621404-5638904 GCF_024679095.1 Eriocheir sinensis | reverse complement strand
TGATAGTGATGATAATTCTAGCACGGCGAAAACTCTGCATCAATAATAACAACAATATCACCACCACCACCACCAACACCAACAACAACAACAACATCACCACCACCATCATCACCACCAGCACCACCATCACCACCAACACCAACAAGAGGATAAAAATGAAAATAACAATAACATCAATAATAGTTATGCGCCGCCACCGCCGCCGCCATCACCACCGCCGTCACCACCATTACCGATAATAATATATAACAAATACACCAGCGAGAGAGAGAGAGAGAGAGAGAGAGAGAGAGAGAGAGAGAGAGAGAGAGAGAGAGAGAGAGAGAGAGAGAGAGAGAGAGAGAGAGAGAGAGAGAGAGAGAGGATATGAGAATTATGTGAGAAATCCAATAATAATAATAATAATGATAATAATAATAATAATAATAATAATAATAATAATAATAATAATAATAATAATAATAATAATAATAATAATAATAATAATAATAATAATAATAATAGCTGCACCCAAACTAAGATGGTAGCAAAATGATTCCTTTTATATAAAACTAAACCCCAAAAATATACACTTTATCTATTACATGTACATCAATTAAGAATATAAGGAAACGAATGGACTACCGGAATAAAAAATCTATGACTTCCAAGGAACCCTGAAGGCAGCACTGTCGCCTATGAAAAAAAAAGGTCAAATCATTTCAAATAGTCCGTTGAGGCGATGTCTTCCGCGGGTTTCCTATCTCCCCTCTGCTCTGCCACACATTTCCAACATCTATCTCTTCCTCTCATAAGTTAGCTTTAAATAACATATTATAGGTAAAAATAGGTGCTGGGATTGTGTGGTAACGCCTCGACGGACTATTTGAATTGGTGTGACTAGTTATCGGCCGCCTTCTGTCCGGTGCAAGCGACTTCACGCCCTCACATTCTCACAACGATCAAAGAAGAAACAGACGCATACATAAATAAAATAATAAGGAAAAAGAAAACGATGTGGGTAAGCGACTTAACTTCTAATTTCTTATACTGATGAAATAGATGAAAACGTGACAGGAAAGCGGAATAAGAAGAAATAAAGGAAGAAAAGCAAGCGACTTCACGCCCTTACATTCTTACAACGATTAAAAAAAAAAAAAATAGAAACAGACGCATACATAAATAAAATAATATAGATAAAGGAAACAGTGTAAGCAAGCGACTCAACTCCTAATTTCTTATACTGGTAAAATAGATGAAAAGATTACAGAGAGGAGGCATAACAAGAAGTAAAGGAAGAAAAGCAAGCGATTTCACGCTCAAAAATCCTTAAGTGATAAAGACAACAAAACGAACCGACGAAAACATAAAAAAGTAATGAAGAATAGAAATAAAGAAAAAAATAAGTAACTTTACTCGCTCAATACATAAAAAAAAAACAGACGAGAACATTGAAAAATTAAAAATATAAAAAAAACATTACCAAAAAAAAAGCGACATACTACATATTACTCTTACACCGAAAAAAAATAGAGAAAAAGAAGAAAAAGCAAAAAAAAGGAGCAAATAAAGAAAGGAAAAAAAAAGGAAACATGCCCACACCTACAACATACATTTTTTTTTCCATATTCACTGACGCGGCAAATCCAATAAAGCGACACATATGAAGAACAGATGAATACATAAACAAATAAATCGAGCACTAAATAACTCATCACGAAATTATGGTAATGCGATTTGGGGGGAAAAAAATTCGTGAGCGTGCAGGGCGGAGAGGCGGCGAGAGAGGGCGTGGCAGCGTGCATGAGCCTTGTTGTTGTTGGTGTGCGGAGTGGGTGAGTGGGTGAGTGAATTAGAGAGTGAGTGAGTGAGTGAGTGAGAGAAACAGTGAGGAGAAAAAAAATAGAAAAATAAATAGAAATATACAGAGAAATACAAGAGAAATAAAAGAGATATAACAGAGAAATAACAGAGAAATAAAGAAATAAAGAGAAATAGCAGGGAAATAATAGAGAAATAACAGATAAACAAACGGAGATAAATAACAGAAATAACGGAGAAATAACGGAAAAATAAACAGAGAGAGAGAGAGAGAGAGAGAGAGAGAGAGAGAGAGAGAGAGAGAGAGAGAGAGAGAGAGAGAGAGAGAGAGAGAGAGAGAGAGAGAGAGTAATGAAGGCTAATGACAAGACGAACAGACCAGAAGGCGACAACAGACAGACACGAGGAGGAAGAAAAAAATAATACATGAAACAGAAAATAATGAAAAGAGGAACAATGAGAAAAGGAAGACACAGCAACCAACCAGCGGAGGGAAACGCTAATAAATATTCTCCGTTTAATGAAAAAAAAGTGCAGATCAATTTTCTCAGATATTTTTTTCATGACTTCCATTAAAAAGAGAAAGAAGAAAGAAAGAATGGTGAATAAACAACAGGAGAAAAATCATATGGTCGCGCCGATACAAAAAAAAAAGTTAAAACGAAGTGAAAATGAAATAGCTGGGTTGCGAAGATGGTGTGATGATAATAACAATAATAATAATAATAATAATAATAATAATAATAATAATAATAATAATAATAATAATAGTTTTAACGCGATAATTTTTCACATGTCAATGAAATGAATAATCGCATGTACATAAATTCGCACATACATACACACACACACACACACACACTAATACCTACATACAAACACTATAGCAAAAAAAAAAAACCTCCATTGCTTCCGTTTCCCTTTCCGATAATTATCAAACACTATTAATAACGAAATAACCGAAGTGTGCGTGTGTGTGTGTGTGTGTGTGTGTGTGTGTGTGTGTGTGTGTGTGTGTGTCCAGGTGATAATGCCGCCCGTTACCAGTACCTGCGCGTAATAATAGCGATGGTAATGATGGCAGAAGCTTCGTCGATGTAATTTCGTTCAGTCAGATTTTTACGATGAGTCTTAAGAGTGAATGGAAGTCGGGATTAGATTTTGCGGAATGAGATTTTGTTTTTATTATTATTTTTTCATTTTCTTTCGGATGTTATTGGCTTTTGTAGTTCTCTTGTTGTTGTTTGTATTTTCGATATTATTATTATTATTATTATTATTATTATTATTATTATTATTATTATTATTCATTTTGTTACTACTACTCCTACTACTTCTACTATATAGTAACAATCCTCCTCCTCCACCTCCTCCTCCTCCTCCTCCTTCTCCTCCTACTAAGACTACTACTACTACTACTACTACTACTACTACTACTACTACTACTACTACTATTATTTCTACGACTATTACAATCTTAACTTTTCTTACTATATTAACAATGATACCAGTTGTCGCTGTAGATTTTACGAAATTTATCTTAAGTTCAAGAATGCCAAATAGATAAAAAAAAAACATCACGAAGCGAAAATTTTAATATCGCGGAAAGAAGAAAAATACGTATTATTATTATTATTATCATTATTATTATTATTATTATTATTAGTAGTAGTAGTAGTAGTAGTAGTAGTAGTATCATTATTATTATTATCCCTAGGACGTAAGCAAAGCAGATAACCACACACACACACACACACACACACACACACATACACACACACACACACACACACAGCAACGGCAAATCAGCACAGGATGCCCACCGCTGTTTACTCTGTGTGTGTGTGTGTGTGTGTGTGTGCTGGGCGGCGGTAATTTAGCATTCATAGTAGCGGATTTATGGCCTGCACGCCTCGGGATTTCTGTTCTCTCTTCCCCTTTTATTTGGCACATCAGGAGCGGGTTTGGCGGAGGGTGCGTGTGTGTGCGTCGAGCGGCGGCCGGGAAAATAAATAGGCGCTGGAATTTCCTTGTTGAAAAGATATATATGTAAAACTCCCTCGGTCATTCCATTCGCCGAAGTAGGAGAACATGATTTTAGCGGAGGTCTGGGTATGCTTAATTTCAACCCCCTTTCCCCGTTCTTCTTTTAATCTGATTCTTTAATGACAGTAGTTGGTGCTTATGATATGTTAGGTATAAAAAACAAATCATATATCGCTCTCATTTAATCATCTACCTAAATACAACGGATAGCTGCCTTTATATAAGTGTTTGTTAGTGTTGATGGAATATCATTATCATTTTTATTATTATTATTATTATTATTATTATTATTATTATTATTATTATTATTATTATTGCTAGTATTATTATCGCAGTGTTAGTCGTAGTCGTAGTAATAGTAGTAGTAGTAGTAGTAGTAGTAGTAGTAGTAGTAGTAGTAGTAGTAGTAGGCTAGTAGTAGTAGTAGGAACAACAACAACAACAGCAGGAGCATCACCGCTAATGGCACCCGCGGCAGAGCGGTAGCAGGCAGATGGATGGCGGCGGCAATATATTTTAGCGGCGGCGGCGTCGGCGGCACAAGCGGCGGCGGCGGGAATATGTGATCAGGTTGAACCCGACAGATTTCCTTACCCCGCCGCCGCCGCCACCACCGCCGCCGCCGCCGCCACTCAAGCTCCCGGAGTACTCTCAGACTTAAGCGAGTGTCCTCCTTAAGACGCCTGCAGCTACTCCTCCTCTTCCTCCTCTCACTCCTCCTCCTCGTGGGTACTACCTGGGCGCCTAGCTACAATTAATCAAGGGCTTCAGGTAACGTGTGTACGGCGCGTCAAACGGTAGCAATTAATGTGAGGATGAGTCTACCTGAGCCGCTGATGGTGACGGTAAGGCTGTTTTGAGGGTAAGGTTTGTGTTGTTTATTTATTGTTTATTTATCTATTTTTAAGTACTCATGTTTTTTTTTTTGTTTTTTTTTCGGGGGGGGGATGTTTGGGTTTTTGTTGTTGTTGTGTGTTTGGTTTTGAAGTTATCATTATTGTTGTTACTGTTACCGTTATTGATGTTCGTGTTATTATTATTATTATTATTATTATTATTATTATTATTATTATTATTATTATCATTGCTGTTATATTTACTGCCATTATTATTATTTTATTATTAATATTATCATTATCAAAACTAATACGGTTATCATCATTATTATTATCATTACTATTTTTAATCAATTCACGCATTTCTCTAACGTTATATTTTTCTTCAGATAATCATCATCGAGACGACAACAACAACAACAACAACAACAACAACAACAACAACAACAACAACAACAACAACGCGGGGCTATCAGGTCGCAGAGGACGAGGAGGAGGAGAAGACGAAGACTGAACAAACAAAGGAAGCGTCATCTGTACACAACGTTTTTTTTTTTTCCGCCTCAAAGATACACACAAACGACACACACACACACACACACACACACACACACACACACACACACACACACACACACACAGGTAGCGGACAGGTATAAATCACCCTCTAAGTACGCCGCCGTTCACGCCTATAATCGTTACAATAAATGACTCGGCCGTTAACCCAAAAATTATCGGATCCCCTTTCTGAATCTACTCGCTTCGGCTCCTTATTTATCTTTGTTTCCGGTGCTTCTGTTTAAGTTACGCGCTTATTTATTCATTTATACTTCTGCTTATTCATTTATGTATCTGTTGTTATTTTTGTTTGTCAGTACTTTTGTTTGTTTTTATTTACTTAGTCGCTTATATTTTTATGTATACGTCTACTTATTAATTTAGTTATCTTCATTTACTTGTCTTGTTTATTCTTGTTTTTCAGTTCCTTCGTTTATTTATTTAGTCGCTTATTTATTCACACGTCTATCTTTTTATTTGTCTATTTTTGTTCTTTATTTTTTTACTGTAACATCCGCGCCGCATTCAGTCAGTGTTAACAGACGCCAGTGTTGCCCCAGCCAGAGTATCGGTAATGTTGCACGGCTTTGGTAACACTGTGTACTTGCGGCCGGCGGTGACGAGCTGAGATGTGAGTTGCGCCTTGCCGCGGTGGGTCGGCCGGCGGGGAAATAAGTAAATATATACCCACGCCCACATAATCGCGGCCGGAAAAAATATGTCAGCACCGATTGTAGGATGGAAATGATTGTGACGAGAAATATCAACTATAGATATACGCAATAAAATAATGAGTTTGATGGCTAAAATAATGATACTGGTGATAATAAAATGAGTGATATTAATAATAATAGAAATAATACCAATAATGATAATAGTATCAATAATAATAATGACAATGATGATGATGACAATAATAATAATAATAATAATAATAATAATAATAATAATAATAATAATAATAATAATAATAATAAATAAAAGTAATAATAATAAAGGAAAATATACCGTGACGATATTTTTCATACGCATCTTTCAGTTATTTCCCAGCCACAATTCATTTTCATTATTATTATTATTATTATTATTATAATTATTATTATTATTATTATTATTATAATTATCATTACCATTATTCTAACTATTATCAATTTTATCATTATTATTGTTATTATTGCCCTTACTGTTATTACTTCTACATAATTATTATATGTATTAAAACTTTCATTATTGATATAATTATTATCACTATTACCATTTTTATTATTACCATTATTATTACTATTATTATTACATTTTTTATTATTACTATTATTATTATTATTATTATTATTATTATTATTATTATTATTGTCACTAATTCCCGCCACCCCGCAGCGCCGTGGCCGCCACACGCCGCGTGTGTCGCCAGCAGCCGCGTCTCAGGTTACTGCCCGGCCTGGGATGAGGGCGGCGGCCTCCCCGGCGGCTGCCCGGCCCGCGGCCCGCGGCCCCGCCGGGCACCGCCACGACAACAAGATTTACGAGGCGGCACGATGCAGCACGCCGGAGGAACACGCGGCCAGCAGCAGCCCGCCGTGCCTCCCGCGGGACAGCGCCGCCACACGGCCTCGGGGCGCGGCGGGGCCTTCAACAAACAAAGAAATGGACTCACCTGGGCTGTGGGCGTCGGGGTGGGCGGCGTGGGCGTCGTGACGCAGGCCCAGCATCGAGGGCATGGCGCTGTTCATAGTGACGGGCGTGACGGGCCCGCCCAGGCCTCCCACGCCCATGCCGGGCAGCAGGGCGGGGTTCATCCAGACATGGCGGGAGTCTGGGAAAAGCGAGTGCTGCTGGTGGGCGGCCAGGGCGGCGTGGCGCGAGTACAGCAGGTGAGGCGCCGCCCCCAGGGACCCGCCCGCCCCGAAGGAGGACGAGGCGGGCGGGGCGGGCGGCGACTCAGACTGTGAGCCGAGCCCCAGCAGCTCCTGGATAGCGAAGGGCGAGCGCTGGGGCAGCGTGGGCGCCGTGAGGGCCGTCATGTGGGCGTGGGCGTGGAGGGAGGGCGCGGACACATGCACGGTGCCTCGCTCCATCATGGCGCGGGCGTGCGGGCGGTGAGTCACCAGCCTGGGCCGATCACCATGCCGCAGCCGCCGCCCGCAGGCCAGTCACCTGCAGGAGGAAACACTGTTACTAACCTCGCCTCACACCCAAGTTCACACACACACACACACACACACACACACACACGGGGGCAGCACAGCCAGTTCCCGGCGCCCTGTGTGCCGTCGGGGCCTGCATGAGCACGATCAGCAGGCTAAGGCTGCCTCGCTACACATGCCTGTGCCACCGCCATCTGCGGCAGCCACGCGGGGCCTCGGCCTCCTGTCCACCTCCCCGTCAGGCCCCGTTGGCACCTGTTAAGCTTTCCCCAACAGCCCTCCCTGGCACCCGTCACCTCGCCACCGTCACCTGTCACCACCAACAAGTGCCTGACAGAACACTACGGTAAAAAAGACGTTCCTTGTGTCACCTGCAGCCTCGGCAGTGCCTCTGTGACAGCCTCAGGCAGTGCCCCGCCGCCAGGCCTCAGCCCTCAGCGTCCCTCACACAGCCTCGGGTCTCTACAGATTGTCAAGTTTCTGTCGCTACAAAAAACTGCTTAACGTGACTCACCTCTTGTTTGTCGCACCGCCGCCGCTCCGACAGACACTCCGCCAGTTAAAACACCTTTAATTGCCTCAGACCAGCGTCCTTTTTCCACAGTGGCCACTAATTAACTAGTGTAGGTATCACGGGGTTCAGTCCATAGCGTCAGGAGTAACAATTGCAGAAGAGATCACAGTGGGGTGTGGAGGCTGCCTATGCTAAACAGCGTGTAGTTCACATATAAAATGGCAGTTAGCGACAGCCCTTGATTTGCTCCGTGGCATCTGCGCACTGGGACGCTCCCGCTGCAGCCTCCCGCCACCGGCCTTGTCTCCGCCGGGTTTGTCCTCGCGCCTCGCTGCGTCGAGAACCTCGGGGCGCCGCAGGGGTGGAGGCTCAGACGGCAGGGCCTGGAGTGTACCGGCGGCTGCTGGTGAACACGTCGAGGAGGAGAGTTCGGTAAATAAGAACACGCCGGGAACACCGCGGCGGAGAACAAGAGTACCACTTGTGACTGGTCGATAAGCCCGCCCATTGGACACACCCCCTTCCCCGAGGAGCCAATGAGCGCGCCAACTCGGCCCCCTTACCTGACTAGCGGCCAATCGTGGAGCGGTTTCATTGATTGACAAGACTCGAGGGGAATGGAAACTCCATATTATGCCGGCGCCGGGCAGTCGAGGCAGTGGTGACGGGCGGCGCGGCGGGAGCACACCCACTCACGGCACCCACGCCAAGTGTCAACAATTTTTCACAGGAAATTTGCATTCCTTTGATCAGAATGTAAATATGTTCGCCCTTCCTCGGCCGTCGATGAAAATAAATATACTTGCTACTACATTCCTCCTCTCATTCCCCGCCCTGCCTCCTCCTCCACAACCTCCCCCCCCAGCCCCCCTACTTACCGGCCGAGTCAGCTGGGGGCGCTGGCCAGCCGATCACTCCACCTCCGGCTCCATCTTCTCCCCGTCTCCTCCACCTTACCCCACCATCATCCTCCTCTCCTCTCCCTCCTCCTCCTCCTCAGCCATGCACTTCCCCCGCCCCCCCACCCCCACCCCGCCCCCCGCCGCCGCCGCCTCACTCATTCAATTCATTGGCACCGTAAAAGGCAGAAATCTAGGAAGAAACGAAGTCTGGTTTGCTTCTCCGCGGTGCGTGAAGGCGACGGGGCAAGGAAAAGAGGTCAAGGCGGGGGAAACACACACACACACACACACACACACACACACACACACACACACACACACACACACACACACACACACACCAGGACACAGACACACAATATATATAATTACGTTTTCAGTTTGCAGTATAGAATAATTTTATCCTTGCCCAAACACTCTACGGCTCCTTCACTCCAGCGTTCAACTCCATCAGTGCTCAACGCGCGTCGGTAAATTCTAGCGTGTTTTATTTTCTTAGCTTTTCCTCGCCTCGACTGTCGCAGCTCACTGGGCAAACGTATACTTGAGGTTTTTTTTTCTTCTGGTCCGTGAAGGGCGTGAGGTGGCGCATGACTGACACGCTACTCAACAGCCATGCTCTAGCGCAGCGTCAGCATAGTTTTGAGTTTCTTTATATTTTACAGTAGAGAGTGAGTGACTGAGGTTAGGCGCCGCAACAGCCAGGGTCATATGGTTTACAGTGGAGAAGGCAGGTCAAGAGGTAGGCTGAGTCAATACTACACATAGAATTGAGACGGTGAAAAGTTGAAAATATTAAATAAATCACGGAGGTGCCTTAAAATTATATTCTTGGATGTGTTTCAGTCATACATCACGGCAGCCACTATAAATAAAATTCGTTTGCGCCACTATAACGGGCTGAGGTCGTCTAAGAAGTCCCTCAAGACAGCCTACCGGTGCTATAGAAAGCACCAAAAAAAAAAAAAAAAAAAAAAAAAAAAGGCGAGTCAGTATAAGTTAAATGAAAATAGTAAAGGATAGTAATTAGATGCATTTGTGAGCTCTTTTTTTACAGTAAATTAAACTGCTCAAGGAAAAAAAAAATAAAGAAAAAAAGCCCACAAATGAAGAAAGAAGTATCAAGTAAACTTTGTATCAAGTAAGTCTTTATATATATATATATATATATATATATATATATATATATATATATATATATATATATATATATATATATATATATATATATATATATATATATATCTCATTATCTGTACACAACCTTTTATAGTTTCACAACAGAGGAGGCAGCTCAAGGGGGAAAAAAAGAAGAAAACAACAATGAAAAATAAGCCCGCAAATCAAGAAAGAAGTATCAAGTAAGCTCTGTATCAAGATAGTCTTTATATGTATCTCATTTTCTGTACACAACTTTTTATTTACAGAAGAGGGAAAAAAGATAGAAAAAAAGCCCGCTACAGCCCTAATCCCACAAACACAGAACAACTCTTAATAAAAGCAATTAGTGCAGCGCTTGTGTTTTTGGCACCTTTAATCACCTTGTTCATCCAGGTAACTCATCCTCAGGTAACGGTGACTTGGCATCAGAATAAATAATAAAACCAATTTGAGTGCAGTTAGTGGTTTTTTATACCTTTAATCGCTTGCTTTTTTTTTATCCAGGTAATTCACCCTCATATCACGATAGCTAGACAGAGGCATAATGTAGTTGCTGGCTGTTAAGTTTCAGAGTCAAATAAACCAAAAAAAAATGAGTGGAAATTAGCATCCCTTTTTTCTTTTTTTTTACAACAAAGGAGACAGCTCAAAGGCACAAAAAAAAGGAAACAATAATAAAAAAAAGCCCGCTACTCGCTGCTCCTAAAAAGAATCCAAAGAGGTGGCCGAAAAGAGGGGTCAATTTCGGGAGGAGAGGTGTCCTGATACCCAAGAAACAATACGAGAAAAGTGAAGGCAATATCAACTTCTATTTGTGCAAACTATCAACTACCCAAAAAAAAAATGGAAAAAAAAACATAATAGTTTTGACTTACTGAAGGTTTGATATTAAATTAAAACGTGAAGAGAAATTAGAAGACACGGAAGAATGGGAAAAACGGGTATTAAGTAGGAGAAGGTGGAGGAAGAAAGAGGAAAGTGGAAGAATGAGAGAGGAGTAGTTTATTAAAGCGAAAAGAAGGTTGTGGAATAGACGATTCGACCTCAATATATCCAGTTCTCTTTTCTAGTTTAGTGATGGATGTCTGTTAGTGCGTCAAGCAGGATGGTGGATTTGTGATGTCACGCAGAGGAAGAGTGGTGAGCAGCGTGCAAGTTGTGGTGAGTGGAAGGTGTGGTGAAGGTGATTGTGATGGTGGTGATGGTGATGGTGGACTTGTGATGTCACGCAGAGGAAGAGTGGTAAGCATCGTGCGTGTTGTGGTGAGTGGAGAGGCAGTGTGGTGAAGGTGATTGTGATGATGGTGGTGGTGGTGGTGAAAATATATGGTGGGAATGATTATTGTGATAGTGATGAGGGTAATGGTGATGACGATAGGTAGGGGTGGTGGTGAAGATGGGTGTGTGTGATGATTGCGCGGAAGCATAGTGGTGGTGATGATGGCAGAGGAAAAATATAAATTGGTGATGATTGTGGTGATGACAAGTGATGATGAAGGCATAGACGGTAGTGAAAGCCTATACCTATCTCTTTCCTCCTTCTCTCCCTACCTATCTCCCTCCCATCACCTCTCCCTTCCTCCCTGAAAAAGACAAACATGGATGCATAACCCAAGTAAAAAAAAAAGATGGTGAGGGTCATGATGATGATAACAAACGATAGTGAAGATAGGCCAGTGGTGAGAGCTTACACCTATCTCTACCCTCCTCTCCCTCTTCTCCCTCTCTCTCTCCCTCCCTTCCTCCCGGCCTATACAAGCGCGGCGGCCTAACCCTAGTCGGAGCAGCGCCCTCTCTCTCTCTCTCCACAAGGATGCTGCAGGGGTCACATCATCTCACTGGCGAGGGATGCTGCGTTGCCTGAGCGGAGATGCAAACCTTCCCAGATGAGCGAGAGGAATATGGGGAAGAAGCGAAGAGGAAGAGGAGGAAGAGGAGGATGGGAAAGGAGGAAAAAGGAAGAGGAAGAAAAAAAAGAGGTTAGGAAGGGAGAGAAAACAGAGGAAAAGGAAGAGAGGGATAAGGCAAGGAGGGGAAAGAGAAAAGAAGGAGGAAGAGGAGGATGGGAAAGAGGGAGAGAAAAGAGGAAGAGGAAGAGAAAAAAGAGGTTAGAAATGGAGAGAGAAAAAGAGGAAGAGGAAGAGAAGAATAAGGCTAGAAGGGGAAAGAGAAAAGAGGAAGAGGAAGAGAAGAAAAAGAGTAGTAAGGAAAAGGGTGAAGAAAGAGGAAGAGAAGGAAGAGACTATGAAGGGAAAGAGCGAAGAAGGAGGAGGAGGAGGAGGAAGAGGTTAAGTAAGGAGGATAGGCAAGAAGAGGAAGAAGAGAGATGAGAAAAAAATAGACATCCTCATCCTCCTCCTCCTCCTCCTCCTCCTCCTCCTCCTCCTCAGAATTAAGGTTATGGGGTTGTGGGTTCTGGTTTTCTTTCTTTGGTTCACTTTCCAAAGATTGAGAAAGGGGATTCGATCGTGTTGGTTATGGAGTTGGATCCTGTATATGTGTGTGTGTGTGTGTGTGTGTGTGTGTGTGTGTGTGTGTGTGTGTGTGTGTGTGTGTGTGTGTGTGGCACCTATTGCGGCGTCCGAAACTCCATAATTTTTCCTCATTTTAATTTCTCTTTTAAAATTCTCTTCTTTAATTTCTCTTCTTATTTCTCTTATTTTTAGCATTAACCTCATTTGTATTTTTTTATTTCTTTTTTGTTTATGTTATTTTGTTTTGTTTTGTCTTCTTATGTACGTTTGTCCTCTCTTTTCCTCTTTATTTTTGTGTGTTGCTTCTTCCTCCTCTTTATCCTTCTTTTCCTCCTTCCTCCTAATTCCACTTTTAAAATCAATGTCTTCCACTTTTTTTCCTTTTCCGGATTTTCTTCTCTTTTTTCTCTTTTTAGTTAATGTTGTTAGTGATGTTTTCTTGGTTTCCTCTTTCCTCTTTTTTTTTTACTTAATTTTCTTCTTCCTCTTCGTCGCTCTTCTTCCCTTCTCTCCTCTCTCTCCCTCTTCCTATCTGGTCCTCTTTCTCTGTCTTTCTCTCTCCCTCTCTCTGACTCTTCTTCCTCTTTCTCTTCCTCTTTTCCTCTTTACCTTTCCAGTCTTTTTCTTCTTCACTTTCTCTTCTTACTTTTCTTAATGTCGATTTTTGTTCCTCTTATTTTCTTTTGTTTATTGTTTAATTCTTGCTCCTCGTCTCTTCTTCCTCTCTTCCTCTTCTTTGATTCTTCCTCTTCTTCTTCTTCGCCTCTTTCTCTTCTTCTTCTTCGCCTCTTCCTCTTCTTCTTCTTCGCCTCTTCCTCTTCTTCTTCTTCGTCTCTTCCTCTTCTTTTTCGACTCTTCATCTTCTTCTACGACTTTTCCTCTTCTTCTTCGCCTCTTCCTCTTCTTCTTCGTCTCTTCCTCTTTTTCGATTCTTCCTCTTCTTCTTCGCCTCTTCCTCTTCTTCTTCGCCTCTTCCTCTTCTTCTTCGACTCTTCCTCTTCTTCGCCTCTTCCTATTCTTCTTCTTCGCCTCTTCCTCTTCTTCTTCGACTCTTCCATATTTTTTTTCCTTTCTCCCTCTTTCTAATTTACTTTTCTTTTGTACGTCAGTTTATGTTCCTCTTCATCTTTATTTTCATTTTTTTTTTTTTTTTTTTTTTTTTTACTCCTTTGCGCATCCTCCACCTCCTCCACTTCCTGCTCCTCCTCCTCCTCCTCTTCCTCTTCACCTCCTCCCTTCTGTCTTCTGATTTTCGTCTGTTCCTGTTATCCTTCTTTCCTTTGGTTCCTCGCTTCCTTCCTTCTTTCTTTCCTCCTTCTTCCTCTTCCTTTCTTTTTCATTTATTTCCTTTCTTTTTCCTCTCCTTCCTGTGCTGTCTCCTTTGTTTCCCTCCTCCCGTCTCCCTTTCTTCCTATTTCCTTTTCCTATTTTTTATTTCTTTTTCCTCTCCTTCCTGTGTTGTCTCCTAGTGTTTTCTTCCCTCCTTTTCTTCCTTCTTCTTTCTTTCTCCTTAAAATGTTTGTTCCTGTTAGTTCGTCCTTCCTTCCTTCCTTCCTTTCTTCCTTCCTCCCTTTCTTCCTTTCTTTCATTCTTTTCTTTACTTCTTTATTCCTTCCATAACTCCATCCTCCTTCCTTCCTCTGCCCTTTTCCTTATTTCCTTCCTTTCTGCGTTGTCTCCTTCTGTTTCCTTCCTTCCGTCTCTTCCTCCTCCTGTTAACAAGTCGCTGTAGAGGTGGGCGTTGAATAGCATCGTCCACCTGGAGTTCACCTTCGTCAGCAGGTATACAGGTGAGCAGAGGGTCATTAAGGTGTCCTAGAGGTGTTGTTGTTACCTCTCGTCCTCTTCCTCTTCATCTTAGTCTTTCTCTTCTTTCTTTCCTATAGCCTCCTCCTCCTCCTCTTCTTCCTCTTTATAGTTCTCTTTGTATATAAAATGTGTTTACTTATCTTCTTCCTCTTCCTCCTCCTCCTTCTCCTCCTCCTTTCTTTCCAATAGCGACCTCCTCCTCTTCTTCCTCTTTCCTCTAACACTTCTCTTTCCCTGTATTAATGTTCCTGCCTCTTGTTTTCTTCATCTTCCTCCTCCTCCCCCTTCTCCTCCTCCATCTTCCATCCCTATAACGTCCTCCTCCTCCTCTTCCTCCTTTTTATAGCTCTTTTTCTTAATCTAAAGTTCTCTTCTCCTCTTCCACTTCCTCTTGATGGTTTTCCTTTCCTAGTCTCTTCCTTCTCTTCCTCTTCCTTTTCCTCTTTCTTGCTCTTCGTCTATTTTCCTTTCCCTCACTCACTCTCAGTTCTCTTCCTCTTCTTCTTTCTCCTCTTCCTCCTTCCTCTGTTTTCTCTCTCCTCTCTTCCTACGTTTATAGTCCTCTCTCTTCCTCCTCTCACCTCTTTTCCTCTTCCGCGTCATCCATCCACTCCTCCTCTTACTCTTTTTCCCTATGCTTCCTCTTTCCTCTTTCCCTTTGCAAATATAGTTCTCTTTCCTCTTCCTTCACATTATCATTTCTTAGTCCCCCTCCCTTTCCTCTTCCTCCTCCTCTTTCCTCTGTCTTTTCCTCTTGCTTATAATCTCTTTCCTCCTCTTCTTCCTCCTCCTACTTCGCTATATACAACCCCCTTCCCTCCTCCTCCTCCTCTTCCTCCTCCTCCTCCTCCTCCTCTCCCCTCGCCTCGCCTATAGCTCTTTCACCCTCCCCCCCATCCCCCCCTGCCGCTTTCCCTCTCTCCCTCTCTCCCTCCCGCCCGCATGCCCGCCCACCTCCCCTTCCTCCCGCCCACCACCCCTTCCTCCCGCCCTCACCTCCCTCACCTTCACACGCTTTCGAACGCGGACCCGCCTCTCAACGGCGTGGCGGCGGCGGCGGCGGTGGTGGTGGTGGTGGTGGTTTTGTTTGTTCCCAGTTTGATTTGGTTAGTGAGCTTGGCAAGATGTCGAATACACACACACACACACACACACACACACACACACACACACACACATATACATATACACACACAAACATACACCTACACTAACACAAACACTAACATTTCTTCTTCTCCCTCTTCTTCTTCCTCCCTATCTACTTCCTCCTCCTCCTCATCATCATCATCATCCTCTCTTTTTTTCTTTCCTTCATCAGCGTTTCTCTATTCCTCTATACTTTTTTTTCCCTCTTCCTACTCTCTTTTCGTCTATGGCTCCTCCTTTCTTTTAGTCTTCCTCCTCCTCTTTCTCATCTCTGTTTATTTCAACCTTTTTTCCCTCTTTGGTCATTCTCTTTTTCTTCATCTCTTTTTTTTCTTTTTTATCCAACTCGCTTTCCTTCTTCTCTTCCTCTTCCTTTTTCTTCCTTCCTTCGTCTAATTCCTATCTCATCTTCACTATTTATTCTTCTCTACTCTCATCATCTCTCCTTCACATCATTCTCCACTACTTCTTATCCTCCTCCTTCTCCTCCTCCAACTCCTCCTCCTTCTTTTTCTCCTCCTCCTCCTTCTCCTTTCCTTTACGACTTCTCTCCTCTTAGTCTTCCTTTTCTTCTTCATCTTCCTATCTCCTCTTCACTTATTTACTCTTCACTTCTTCCCTGTTTACGCTTCCCTATCTACATCACCTCTCCTTCACATATTTTTTATCCTCCTCCTTTTTCATCTTCCTTTTTCTTCCTATCTCCTCTTCACTTATTTACTCTACCTTCTTCCCTATTTACACTCCTCTATCTACAGCATCTCTCCTTCATATACTTTTTTTATCC
The DNA here is from genome assembly GCF_024679095.1 of Eriocheir sinensis. NCBI lineage: Eukaryota > Metazoa > Arthropoda > Malacostraca > Decapoda > Varunidae > Eriocheir > Eriocheir sinensis. The sequence continues at coordinate 5,622,721 of NC_066556.1, read as the reverse complement.
TCCTCCTCCTCCTCCTCCTCCTCCGCCACACTGACACCACTCAAGGGGAAGAGGAACGATTAGTAAGTGTGGTTCTTCAGCGTCCCCTTCAGCGCCTGTAGGAGGGCCGTGTTTGATGAGGCACAGGTAAGGGAGAGAGCGAGGACCCTATAGACATCGCCCAGACTGACCCTTGACCCTGTTCTGACCCTGTTCTGACCCTGCCCTGACCCCACTGAACACTCGTGACCCCCTCCCCCTTCACCCTCCTTGTCCTCACTCTGTTCTTTTTTTTTTTTTTTTAGTGTTTTGGGAATGTTCTGATGTTGCGAGGAAAGAGGTTTTGTGTTTCTCTTTTTCTTGTTGTTCTTGTTCTTCTTCTTGTTCTTTTTTTTTCTTGTTCTCGCTCTTTTTTGTTTTTGTTGTTCTCTTTTTTTTGTTGTTGTTCTTTCTTGTTCACCTCCTCCTCGTCCACGTGGTTTCTCTCTTCTTATTCCTCCTCCTCCTCCTCCTCCTCCTCCTCCTCCTCCTCTTGTCCTCCTCCTCCTCCTCCTTGCCATATAAGAAAGAAAGAGCTGAAACTCCCACTTCTGCCTCTTCCTTCTCCATGTCAATGTAGTAACTCTCCTCCTCCTCCTCCTCCTCCTCCTCCTCCTCTTAGTATACATGTGAAGGACGTGTAAGGGATGAAGGAGCGCCTCTGACGATGGTGATTATGTGTATATAGTGGCCGCCGGGATGCTGAGTGTGGGATGAGAATGAAGGATGCTTTGGGATGCTGAATGTGTGGGGGATGAAGATGCTGAGAGATGCTGGATGTGGGGATGAAGATGCTATGAGTGATGATGTTGTTTATTGTGTGGGATGAAGATGAAGGATGCTGCGAGATGTGACATGGAGATGAGGATGTTCTGTGTGGTGTGGGGATGACGGATGCTATGGAATGCGGCGCAGGATTAATTAAGGATGCTGAGTGATGAAATGAAGAGAGAAAGATGCTGTGAGATATGAGATGAAGGATGCTGTGAGAGGTGGCGTGGAGATGATGATGCTGAGAGATGTGGCGTAGGGAAAAAGATGTGTGTGGTGTGGGGATGAGGACCCTATGGGATGCTGAATGTAGGATGATGATGTTAGATATGGCGGGGATTTAAGGATGCTGTGAAATGTTGTGAGAAAGATGCTGAGAGATGTGGTATGGGATGAAAGATGCTGAGGAAGATGTTAGATTTTTTATTTATTATTATCATTGTTGTTATTATTGCCAATGTTTTTTCGTGTGCTTTTCCTTAATTAATACAACTTGAAAAAATAGATGAGAAAATACCTACAATTCTC
>NC_066556.1:5601404-5618904 GCF_024679095.1 Eriocheir sinensis | reverse complement strand
TCTCTCTCTCTCTCTCTCTCTCTCTCTCTCTCTCTCTCTCTCTCTCACCATTATTTACCCACAGTGCAAAATTAACAACTATACATACACACGCAAGTAAATATAAATAACATCGCTAATAATCAAAAGCCTTGCACTTAAACCTTTCAAATCCAAAGGCATCCTACACCTCTTTAATTGAAAAAAAAAAAAAAAGCTTCATACAGTACAAATTAAAAGGAGGCGGTGGTCAAGAGGAGCACCGGCGGGGGAGGCACCATAAGCCAAGCACACTTATACATCAGGGGACAGCCACTATAAATAAAATTCGCCTGCGCTACAAACAGGTTGGGGCCGTCCACCATGGAGGCCCCTCAAGAGAGCCAACTGGTATTAAGGACAGTACATAAAATAATCAGAGAAGAGGTGAATAAAACGGGGTAATGGGGTAAATAAACTTAGAGAAATACAGTAATACCACCACTAATTCATCAGGACACCTCTCCTCCCGAAATTGACCCCTTTTTCGGCCACCTCCTTGCATTCTTTATAGGAGCAGCGAGAAGCGGGCTTTTTTCCTTATTACTGTTTCCTTTTTTTTGTGCCCTTGAGCTGTCTCCTTTGTTGTAAAAAAATAATAAACTTAGAAAAATACACTAATACCACCACTAATTAACAGCTTTTTACCTTTACCTTCCACACAACGCTTCACCTGTTCAACCCACAACAAGGACAAGAACAAGGACAGGCTCTCGTTCACCTCCTCACCGCCTCCTCGTGCCCACATTCACACATCTTATTCAGCGCCGCGTTTCGTCCATTCGCGTTGCTTCTCCCTCAGCCGCGCCATAAAGGGTTCGGCTTTTCATCTCCGCCGAGAGAAAGAGAGAGAAAAGGGAAGAGAAAGCCTGAATGCATGATATTTCCTCTCTCTTCCTCTCTGTGCCGCTGGAGGTTTGTTTAGCTGCGATGGTTTGATTAATTAATTATTTTCTTGGTGTGTGTTCATCAAGAGGTGGGTTTTTAAGTGGGCCTTATAACTCTGTGATAGTGCCTGATATTATTGTTATTATTATTATTATTATTATTATTATTATTATTATTATTATTATTATTATTATTATTATTATTATTATTATTATTATTATTATTATTATTATTATTATCATTATTATCATTATCAATATTGTTGTTTGTTGTTGTTGTTGTTGTTGTTCGCCAGCCGGTAACGACGTTAACCAACAAAATAGTAGCAGAAAAGATAATAACACAATAATAATAATAATAATAATAATAATAATAATAATAATAATAATAATAATAATAATAATAATAATAATATTTTATTATTATTATTATCATCATCATTATTACCCCCTCAGGTCTTTGTACATCCCTTCAAGAGATCGCGTCCAGTTATTAATTAAAAGATCCTCATGAGCCCAGCAAGCAATGAACGCCCAAAATACCTCACAAAATCGTGCCGCGACGCCGATAAAGAAATTACGAAAAAGCGGCATACTAAAAAAAAAAAGAAAGGAAAAAAAAAGAAATACTGAAAGGAAAATAAAGTGAAATAGAAAAAAATATGTATTAAATCAAGGCTGAAGACTGATTTTTTGTGTGTAGAAACGAACCCAATAAACTTTGCATAATACGTAAACATATAGAAACAATAAAACAATAACACCCACAACAAGGAAAACAATACCAACAAAATTAACAAGAAAAACAAAAACATAAACTGAAATTCACTCCAAATCATACCATTCCGAATAAAGAAAATTAGATAAAAATCATAAATAAATAAATCGTCTAATTTTTTATGCCCGCCGCCCCCGCCCCCCCCCCCCCCCCATACATCGCGCAGGGTTAATTAAAAAGAAGAAAAAAATAAATATATAGTTTTTTTCCTTCCTACCATAGAATTTGGAGTCCATTTTCCTTATTACTCAAGAGAAGAGTCCGCCATGATGGTTTGAAGGACCCCTAACAGGCCTGACGAGGAGGAGGAGGAGGAGGAGGAGGAGGCGTCGAGGGTGAGTGAGAGCAAAGACGAGAGAGAGAGAGAGAGAGAGAGAGAGAGAGAGAGAATACTACCACCACCACCACCACTATCACCATCATCACCTTCATCACCACCACCATCATCACCATCACCTTCAGGCTCATCAACACACACAGGTAACCTTTCTCACCTGTATAAACAAACAAACAAACAAACAAACACAGATAGGTATGCACATAGTTAAGAGTTATAAGAGTCTGCGTAGAATAATAATAATAATAATAATAATAATAATAATAATAATAATAATAATAATAATAATAATGGTAACAAGAGAGAGCTTTGCAGTCTGTTATGTATATGAAAGGACCATTTGTGTGTGTGTGTGTGTGTGTGTGTGTGTGTGTGTGTGTGTGTGTGTGTGTGTGTGTGTGTGTGTGTGTGTGTGTGTTTCCATTTCTTTCTCCTTATTCACTTCTTTCCTTCTTTTTTCTTTCTTTTTTTCATTCATGTCCTAGCTTTCTTTTTCTTTTTCTCTTTTCTTCAAATTCTATCTTTTTTTCTTTCATTTTTTCTCGTTTTTTTTCCTTTCTTTCTTTCTTTTATGTTCTATCTCTTTTTCTTTCTGTCTATATTTCTTCTTATCTTTAATGTTCTCTCTTTTTTTCTTTCTTTCACGTTCTATCTTTCTTTCTTTTTTTCTCTCTTTCATGTTCTTTTTTTCTCTTTTTCTCTGTTTCTTTTTCTTTCTTTCTCTCTTTCTTTCTTTTTGTTTTTTGTTTTTCATGCCCCCCGCACGTTGTCACTCATTCCGTCTCTCTCTCTTTCTTTCTTTCCTTCTTTCTTTCTCTCTTCCTTTCTTTCCGTCCTTAACGTCCCCGCGCGCCGTCAGTCCCCGGCGCAAGATGGCCTCAAAGTTTGGCAAAGAATCAGAAAGAAACTGTCCATCCATCTTTAAATATTGATCATATCGAGAGGTAACCCGCTTCTCTCTCTCTCTCTCTCTCTCTCTCTCTCTCTCTCTCTCTCTCTCTCTCTCTCTCTCTCTCTCTCTCTCTCTCTCTCTCTCTCTCTCTCTCTCTCTCTTTCTCTCTCTCATTTTTTTATTTATTTCTTTTCTTGCATATTTTTGCCTGTTTGATATCTGCTGTTTTTGCTTCTGTTGTTTTCTTTATTTCTTTATTCAATTTGTTTTCTTTTCTTATAACAAAGTAGAAATGCTGTTACCTCCATTTTCTCTTTATCTTTATTTTCATTTCCTTTATAACATTTTTAAGGGATGTGATTTCTGACTGACTGACCGACTGAATGACGAATTGACTGGTAAAATAACTAATTGACTGACTGCCTGTTCATCTGACTGTGTTTCCGTGCATAACTGACTGGATTACTGACTGACTGACTGGCTGGTAAAGTGACTGAATCTGCCTGAGTGACTGGCTGACTGATAATAAGTATATGACTGACTGATTACCTGACTGACTGACTGGTGAAGTAACTGAATCTGACTGACTGACTGACTGAGTGACTGGCTGACTGACAATAACTATATGACTGACTGACTAGTGAAGTAACTGAATACCTGAGTGACTGGCTGACTGGCTGACTGAATGGACATGTTTGGGCGAAAATTAGACATGTTATCCGGAATCGATGTCGCGTCAAGAAAGAAGATTCGGCGAAATACATCAAAGTCGGCCCTTCCGCCTTGCCCTCTTTCGCGTCGCTAAAAGGAGGAAGAAAGAGAAGAAAAGAAAGAAAAAAATAAAATGGGGGAGGACAAGGGGGCGGTCACAATGCATGAAAGAAATAAGAGAAAAGAAGAAAAGAGCAAGGAGGAGAAAAGGGAATGAGATGCGAAAAAGACAGGATGTGAAAGAGGAAAAAAAGGGGAAAAGAAAAAGGGAAGAGAATGATGAGAAAATAGGCAGGATAGAAAATAAAGAAAAGTAAAGGAGAAACGAAAAAGAAAGGAAGGAAAATTTTAAAGAGAAACAAAGGAGGAAAGTAAAAGGAGAAGGGACGGATGATTATTATGTAAAAATTAAAGAAAATGGAAAACAGAGCAAAGAGTGAAAAACAGAAGAAAAGGGAGAAAGAAGAAAATGAATAAACGAACGATAAAAATAATGAAAGAAAAGGAAAAGAAGGTTTTGATAGTGCATCAAAAACATAACAAGAAAAAAAACTAGTAACACGGAAAATCAAAGGAAAATGATAAAGAAAAAAAGGAAAAAGGGAAGAAAAGTGGGAAGAAAGAAGTAAAAAAAATTGCATCGACAAAAAAAGAAAATAAAGAAAAATTACAAAAACTAAGAATCATGAAGGAAACTATCAATGGAAAAAAAAAGGAGGAAAAGAAAGAAAAAAAGAGTAACAAAAAAAATCATAGGAAAAAAAGATAAAGTAAATAGAAAAAATATTACATGAAACAAAAAAAAATGCATAATAAAAAGACAGGAAAAACAAAAAATAAAATTCTAACACGCAAAATCATGAGGGAAAAATAGATTAAAAAACGGACTTATTTTCCCGAAAGTGACCAACCCCGAAGCGGACCCGGACTCAAAATGGCGGACCGGGCGCTTTGTGAACCCTCCCGTCATGTCTGCTGTCAGCTTGTTTACCCCCTCCCCCCCTCTCCCTCTCTCTCTCTCTTTCTCTCTCCCTTTCACTCTCTCTCCCTCCCTCCCATCTGTCCTTTACTCGTTCCTCGTTCCTCGCTCTCTTTCTCCCTCCTCTTTCTTCTCTCTCTCTCTCTCTCTCTCTCTCTCTCTCTCTCTCTCTCTCTCTCTCTCTCTCTCTCTCTCTCTCTCTCTCTCTCTCTCTCTCTCTCTCTCTCTCTGTCTGGTTTCTCTCTTCCTCCTTTCCTTTCCTCCATTCCTTTATTTATCTCCCTCTCTTCTCTCCTTTTCCCTCTCTCCCTCTCTTTCTCTCCTTTTCTTCCTCCATCCTTTCCTCCCTAGTTAACTATAATGTTCGTTCTTTGCATTTTTCCCTCTCTTTTTTTTTTTGTTTTTCCTCCTTTTCCTCATTCGCCTTTTCCTCCCTCTCGTCTATTCTTTCCTCTTTCTTCCTTCTCTTTCTCTTTGTCCTTCATGCGATCTCTCTCTCTCTCTCTCTCTCTCTCTCTCTCTCTCTCTCTCTCTCTCTCTCTCTCTCTCTCTCTCTCTCTCTCTCTCTCTCTCTCTCTCTCTCTCTCTCTTTTTTTCTCTCTTACCTCTTTCATCCTCCACTCTCTCTACCTCACTCCTCCCTGTTAACTGTCCTTTTTTTCCATTTCCTTCCTTCCCTTTCCCTCCTCCTTCTCTTCTCTTCTCTTCTGTCTCTACGGTAACCTGTCTTTGATTCATCCACCTCCTCCTCCACCTCCTCCTTTACCTCCGCCTTTATCTCTCCTACTACTCCACTTTTATTTCTCCGTTACCGCCGCCCGCCGAAGTCTCTCTTTCAGTCTCTTTCACATCACTACCAGACCGTTGAGCAGTTCGGTCGAGGCCACACCGAGACCCGAGACTCAAGCTGCTACGGCCCACAAAACCCTCCCTCCCTCCCTCGGTGTTGCGGGGTACAGCGAGGCATTTGTTTTTCCCGGTTTTTCGCATCTTTTCGCGTCTTCTTCGGGAGTTCGACGTCGAGTGAGGCTGCGTCGCGTCTCTTCGGTGGGTCTCTCCGTCTGTAAGTCTCTTCATCTATACACGGGTGAGATTCAAAGGCTCGGAAAATGTGGGATCTAATCGTGTCTGGCAGAGTACTGAAGAGACGCCACTCAACTCCCTCTCATTGCCTTTCCTTCCCTCTCCCTCCTCTCTCATCTCCCCCAGCCTCCCCATCTCCCCGCCTCAGCATCCAGCCCTACGGAACGCCCCTCTCCTCTATCCCCTTCCCCCATGCAGCCTCCCATCTCCCAGCCTCAGCATCCAGCCCTACGGAACGCCCCTCTCCTCTATCCCCTTCCCCCATGCAGCCTCCCATCTCCCCGCCTCAGCATCCAGCCCTACGGAACGCCCCTCTCCTCTATCCCCTTCCACCATGCAGCCTCCCATCTCCCAGCCTCAGCATCCAGCCCTACGGAACGCCCCTCTCCTCTATCCCCTTCCACCATGCAGCCTCCCATCTCCCAGCCTCAGCATCCAGCCCCACGGAACGCCCCTCTCCTCCAGCCCCTTCCCCCATGCAGCCTCCCAATCTCCCCGCCTCAGCATCCAGCCCCACGGAACGCCCCTCTCCTCTATCCCCTTCCCCCCGTCTCCCGCCCCCCATTCGCTCCTATTTACCTTTTGAAGCGCCCAGTTACTGCCACTCAAACGCTAAGGGAGGGGCGGCCTTTCATTCCTTAATCAAATGAGAATCAAATTAGAGGTGAAGAGCTCAGCCTGTGCGCATCTTTGATCCGAGTCGGGGCAGGCAGACAAAAAGTGGACGTGTTTGATGTGAGGAGGAGGAGGAGGAGGAGGAGGAGGAGGAGGAGGAGGAGGGTGGGTCGAGCAAATGAAGCAGAAATTGGAAATAGATAACAGAAGAAAAAATGGTGATATACGGATGGACAAAGAAAGGTGTGTGTGTGTGTGTGTGTGTGTGTGTGTGTGTGTGTGTGTGTGTGAGTACGCCTCAACACACCCCATACGCACCCTACACTGGCTCTTATCAACACCCTACCAAGCTCCCCTGATACAGTCCTCCCTTCCTTTCCTACACCCTTCCTCCCTGTCACCCTGTCACCCTGCCATACACTAATAACACACCCTACACACATGCTTCGTCTTTTACAATGATGCGTTCTCCTACCCTGGCACCCTTCATACCCTCCCTGCCTGTCTCCCTCTCCTCAACGCACCCTTGTCTCCCTCTCCTCAACGCACCCTTACCATCTCCCTTCCTTCTTCCCTCCATCTCCCTTCTCCTCCCTCTTTTTCATGCCTCCATCTCCCTTCCCCTCCCTCCACCTCTCTCTCTATCTCTTCCCAGCTCCCTTTCTCCCTTCATCTCCCTCTGCCTTCCTTCCTCCTTTTTCTGCCTCCTCCCAGCTCCCTTCCTCCTCCCTTCATCTCCCTCCTCCTCCCTTCCTCTTCCTTCCATCTCCCTTCAAAGAGCACTGGTGGGAGAGAGCCAACTGTGTCACCGCTTACACACACACACACACACACACACACACACACACACACACACACACAAACACACGGAGTCTTACCTTAGCCTTGTTAGTGCCTCTGTTTGTTGTGTGTGTTTGTGTGTGTGTGTGTGTGTGTGTGTGTGTGTGTGTGTGTCGCGGTCACTCAAAGTTTAGAGGAAAGGGAAGCGAGGAGACACACAGCAGGGGGGAGGGGTGGCTAGGGGGGAGGGGGAGGGCTAGGGAAAAGGGAGCAAGGGAACAGGGCGTGCAAGGGGGCGGGGAGGGGGAGGAGGAAGGGGAGATAAAGGAATAAAAAAAGGGAGAGACGGGACATGGAAGAAGAAAAAGGTGGGAGACTAACGTGTGTGTGCGTGTGTGTGTGTGTGTGTGTGTGTGTGTGTGTGTGTGTGTGTGTGTGTGTGTGTGTGTGTGTGTGTGTGAAGAAGGGAGATCGGGGGATGGTAAAAGAAGGGGAGAAAATCAAGGGAGGGGACAGTTTGAGGAGAGGGAGGAAAGAAGGGAGATAAAAGGGAGGGACAGAGGGAGGAAGGGAAAATAAAAGTGGGAGGGAGAAAGAGAAAACAGGGGGGAGGGGACACAAGTGGGGAGGGGAAGGGAGGGAAGGAGAGGACGGACCAGAGGAAAGGAGGAGGAAAAACTAGGAAAAAGGGAGAGGGAAGGAAATATAAATGACGAAGAGAGGAGAGAAGAGAGGAAGAAGAAAGGACAGCGAATAATAAAAGAGAAAACAAGAGAGTAGAGAAGAAAAGAGTTGGAAAGACGAGTAGAAAGTTAAAAAGAAGAAAGAAGAGCTCAAGAAAAAGAAAGAAGAGTATACAAAAAAAAGCTTACAGGAGAATACGGAAGAGAGAAAAGAAGAGAGGGGAAGAGAAAAGATAAGTAAGAAACAGAGAAACATGGAAACATGGAAACATGGAAATGCAGGCAACAGAAAGCCTATTGGCTCATTACGAGGTCGCCCGCTTGGGTGATTTAATCTGCTCGACCGCCACTTGGGGCTTGGTGAGCAGATGAAAGCACCTCGATATTGAGGAGCAGATGGAAGCCCCTCGTTATTCAGTTTACTCCTGACGCAGCGAAATGACGGTCGATTCTATATTTGAAGGAGTTGATGGTATTCGCATTTACTACTTCTGAGGGAAGATTGTTCCAGTGGCGGATGACTCGGTTTGAAAAACTCCTTCCAATGTCTGTGTTACATCGACTCGACTGAATGGGTAAACCGTTATTTCTAGTTCTTGAGTTGGTTTGCAGTTCAAAGAATTTGGAGTAATCGACGTTATTGAACTTTTTTAGATACTTGAAGACTTGAATCATATCCCCTCGTAGGCGTCTTTTCTCCAATGTAAAGAGATTGAGTCGCTTGAGTCGTTCCTCGTACGGTTGAGCCCTGAAGGTTGGAATCATCTTTGTGGCGCGTCGTTGAATCCTTTCCAGTAAAGCAATGTCCTTTCTGTAATTGGGAGACCAGAACTGCACTGCATACTCGAGGTGCGGTCTTACCATGGAATTATACAAGGATAGCATCACGTCTGGTGTTTTACACTCGAAGTTCCTCGCTATGAACCCGAGCATAATGTTGGCCTTGTTGTATGCTTTTTACAGTGATTCGCGTGTTTCAGGTCACTGCTGATAGTGACTCAAGATCCTTTTCCTCCTGCATCGCTTGCAGAGGTCTCCCATTCATGATGTATGTGTGGTTACTATTTTGGGACCCAATGTGCATGACTTTGCATTTGTCAACATTAAAGACATTTGCCATTTTCCGACCATTCGATAATGTGATTGAGGTCTTTCTGAATGATTTCGCAGTCGGTCTTTGTGAGGGCATCTCCACCCACCTTGGTGTCATCTGCAAATTTCGATATTGTGGATTTCAGTCCTGATTCTAGGTCATTGATATATATGATAAAGAGGATGGGTCCCAGCACTGACCCTTGAGGCACTCCACTAGTGACTGGTAGCCAATCGGAAGGCTGTCCGTTGAGTAGTACTCGTTGTTTTCTGTCGGTGAGCCAATCTCTTATCCACGCGATCAGATTGGCTCCGATGCCCGACGAGTGCAGTTTCTTAAGGAGTCGCTCGTGCGGTACCTTGTCGAAGGCTTTCTGAAAGTCCAGGTATATAACATCACTGGGGATGTGGGCATCCCAGTTCTTATATATACCTTGGAAGAAGTCTAATAAATTCGTTAGGCAGGAGCGCTTGTTTCTGAAGCCATGCTGGGTGTCGGAGATTACATTATTGTTTTCTAGAAACTTAACAAGTTTATCTCTAATAATCTTTTCGAGTATTTTTCCTGCCACTGATGTCAAACTTATGGGCCTGTAGTTTAATGCAACGCTTTTGTCTCCTTTTTTGAAAATCGGTGTTACGTTCGCCATCTTCCAGTCTTCCGGGACCTTGCTTAGTTGAACTGACCGGTTGAATATGGAAGTGAGTTGTTGAAGTATTTGTTGTTTAAGCTCTTTTAATAACCGAGTGTACAAAATGTCGGGTCCCGTTGACTTGTTCGTGTCGAGTTTGTCCAAGTACTTTTACTTCTTGGTCGCATATTGAGTCAATTTCCAGCGGCGTGATCTCACTCGGCAGGGCAGGGCTCTCGGGAATGGTTTCGATGTCCTCGACTGTGAATACGGATGCGAAGTTACTGTTGAGGATTCTGGCCATCTGTTTACTGTCCTGAGTTACAGATCCAGTCTCGTCTGTCAGGGGACCAATATTGGATTTTACTTTCTTTTCGATCTTATGTACGTGAAGAATTTCTTGGAGTTAGTTTTGATTTCGCGCGCTATTTGCTTTTCATAGTTGCGTTTGCTACTCCGAATAAGGCTGCGACAAGCTCTGAGGCTGTTGTGGTACTGTGTGCTGGCTTCGGCCGTAGCATTCTCTTTCATCAAATTATAATTCCTTTTTTAGGTTTACTGCCCTTTTATTTCTCTGGTCATCCACGGTGGATCTACGGCCCCATTTACTCGCCTGGATTTCGTAGGCACTGTAGCCTTCTCTACTTGCAACAGCTTATCTTTGAAGACGTTCCACGCGTTGTCGATTGTATTGTCGGTGATGCCAAGTTGGTCCCAGGTCGTAGGGGAAGCAGTGCACAGGCTAAGTTGAAATTTCCTTTTTGTAATCTGGTATCACTGATGGATTATCTACGAGTTTGTGACATATGTTGATATTAAAACGGATTAAGTGGTGATCGCACCCATTAAGTTTCTCACCAACTGTACAGTCGCGAATGAGGTCAGGGTCGCTTACTAATACCAGATCCAGCAGATTGTTTTCTCTTGTTGGTTGAGTTACAACTTGAGTGAGGAACGAATCCTCCACCATTTCTAAAGCCTGTTACCCTCTTAATCTCCAGTCATCAGTCCCCAGTCAATGTTAGGGCAATTAAAGTCCCCAATTATAATTGCTTCCTTGCTTTGTGTTAGAGAGTGAATCTCTTCGTAGAGGGCAGTGTCATCGGCTGCCTGTTGTTTCGGAGGCCTGTATACGGTTGCAAGTGTTAGTTTCTTGTTATTTGCGGTTATTTCCACATAGACAGAATCGTATTTCTCTGCGTCCTGTTTGTCTATTTTTATGGCAGGAGTGTACTTTTACGTAGCAAACTACTCCTCCTCCTTTCTTGTGCTTTCGACTTTTGTGGAAGCTTTCGTACCCAGGAATGACATTTCGGATTCTAGATGGGTAGAGTTGGCCCAAGTCTCTGTGATGGCTACCACATCTGGTTTCTCTGTTGCAATATACGCCCTAATTTCGTCCTTTTGGGTATTAAACTACGTGCATTTGTGTACATGATAGAAATGTGGCCGTGACGAGTTGTACCAGTTCGCTTGTCGGAGGCGTGGTTAGTTACACAGTTTCTTGTGAGTCGCACTGACGCTACGGGTTGGTTGATCAAGGGCTGCCTTTGCCCGTCCTCGCCCGCCGTTTTTGAAAGGCTTTTCGAAAAGCTTTTCACTGCCTCGTCCAGAAGCCTCCCGAAACGCGCCGATCAACCTCATTCAGATGTAGTCCATCGTTCCAAAACAAGTCTGGGCGCTCAAGGAAGTGGTGCCAGGCGTTTGTAAACGCCACGCCTTCGTCGTCACAAATTTCCTTCAGACTAGTATTGATGTTGCTCGCTTTGCTGTTGAAGCCGGCGTAAGCGCTGATTCTGGGTAGAATTCCAGAGACAATGACGTGAGGGGACTTGGTCTTGTAACGCCGAATGACCTGACGGTATTTTGATAGTAGGGCCTGAGTTTGAGTAGACTGAACGTCATTTGTCCCGCGTGAATCAAATAAACTGTGTCTTCCTTCGCGAGTTCCGTGACAGCATCGACAGCTGAAGTAATGTCGTCAGTTTGGCTCCCGGAATACAATAACGCCTCCGCGTCTCTGTATTCCTGCCGCAGAATTCCGTTAATTGACCTCTAACCAGCGAGTCCCTACAAGTCTAACAGATGTTTTCAGCTTGTCTGTGCCCCGAAACTGTGTCTGATCTACGCAGACCACAGCAGGAAGAATGGTCTTGTGGCGTCTAATGGATGAGTAGTGAGTGGGAGTGTGGTGGCGACTGGACGTGGAGGCGTTAGGAGGGCTGGTAGAGGAGAGGGACAAGGGGGAGCCAAGGGAAGATGAGGAAGAGGCGGAAGGGGTTGACTGCAGGGGAGCAGAGGAGGAGGATGTTGAGGATGTGGAGGAGGGGGCAGAGGCGGAGGAGGAGGAAGGGGAGGAAGGGGTTGACTGGGGAGGAGTAGAGGAGGAGGATGTTGAGGATGTGGAGGAGGGCAGAGGCGGAGGAGGAGGAAGGGCGGTAGGGGTTGACTGGGGAGGAGTAGGAGGAGGATGTTGAGGATGTGGAGGAGGGGAGAAGAAATGTATGAGGAGGCGGCAGAGGCGGAAGATGAGGAAGAGGCGGAAGGGGTTGACTGCTGGGGAGTAGAGGAGGAGGATGTTGATGATGTGGAGGAGGGGGCAGAGTTGGAGGAGGAGGAAGGGGCGGAAGAGAAGAGTGAGGAAGAGGAAGGGGAGGAGGAAGAGTAGGTCGTGGTGGTGATGGTGGGATGGGTGGGGGAGGGGGCGGGGGTGATGGCGGTGCTGGTGGTGGAGGGTGAAGAAGGGGGGGGGTTGGCGGCCTGTGGTGATGAGGTGGAGGAGGGAAGGGAGGAGGCGGGGGAGGGATGAGAAATGGATTGGGCTGAGGAGGAGGAGGAGGTATGTGATCAGGTGATTTCAGGTACGTAGAAGAAGCAGAAGAAGAAGAAGAAGAAGAAGAAGAAGAAGGGAGTTGAGGGTATGACGTCACGATGTCCCAAAGTAAAGAATTGGAGCGTTGTAGATCCTCGTTGGTTGTTTGTAGTGCCTGAATACGTAAGTCTAAGACACAGTACCTACACATCGAGTCGCTGGTTTGGTAGTGAATCGCAGCATATTTCTTTGAACAATTACAGCAATTGAAATAGTTGGACGGCATGATTACTTCTTTTTTATTTACTGTTGCAAAACGATATAACTGTGACTTTACAGTTAAGATGAATTTTGTATCCGCGTGGGCTGTGGTGAACACCGAGAGGGAGGCGGCTTTAAATCGGTCGAGTCACGCGGGAGAGTTTAAGGTGTGGCGTCTATGAGGGCCCACACGTGTTTTCCCTCCGGGATTAAAATTCTCTGGGGGATTAAACTTTTCCTCCTTTTCAAAACAGGTGTGCTGGTATACGGGTCAAGCTTTGTACTTCTACGTTAGTGACAGATTTTCTACGTTAGTTAGACACAAGAAGCTCACTGTCTTTCACTGGGTGCTGTGTTAGGTCGTGTAGTTGTAATCCTATTGAGGAAAGACAGGAAACACAAAAAAGTCGATATATAACTTAACCGCTCGTGGATCAGCAGGGAAGTCCTCTCACTGTAAGGTAATCCTCGCAACACTTCAAACACTAGTTAGACGCGTCACAACACTGAGTTAGAAGTTAGTTAATTAGGTTGAGTGGTGCTAAATAAGACAAGTAAACAAGCACAGTTAGTCGTTCGATTTCTGATAAGGCGTACGGGCCTATTTAAGTAACGGTTAATTAAAAGCGTGGATGAACGGATTTCAAAAGTTGTGACGTTAAAATGTAACACACGGAGTCGATTCACACACAAAACAACAAGTGTCGTTTCACCAAACGAGGTGAAAAGCAAGGTTAAGGTTTGATGCCGCAGCAGCAAGGTCAACGTCCGTCCCTTTGAGGAGGTCAGGCGAGACTGAAAAAACAGAACAAGAGTAGGACAGAGAAAGAAAAGGAGGAGAAAGGAGGAAGAGAAAAGGACAGTGAAAGAACAGCTAGGAAGAGGAGAGGAGGAGAAAAGAGAAGCCAGAGAAGGAAGGAAGGAAGGAGGGGGATAATGGAGGGGGGTACTAAGCTCACAGAAGGAGGGGTGAAGGAGGGGTGAAGGAGGAGCTGAGGCCACTGGGGAGGCGCTAAACCCACTGGGGAGAAGAACTCAGGCCTCTTAACCTATTACGTCTCCCCCACTCCCCGCTGAGCCCCCGGGGGTGAAAAATGAAGGAGGGGGAGGAGGGTAAAGGAAGGAGGAGGAGAAGGAGGGGAAGGAGGAGATAGAGGAGGGAGGTAAGCACTGTGTTGTTAAGAGGGAGGAAGAGAAGAGAAAAGGAGGAAGGGAAAGAGAGAGGAAGGGAAAGAGAGAGGAAGGGAAAGAGAGAGGAAGAGAAAGAGAGGGAGAGAAAGGAAAATGGGGAGGATGAGGAAAAGAGGGAGAGATGAGTCACTGTTGGAAGGAGGGAAGGAGAGGAAAAGTAAAGAAAGGAAGGGAAAAGAAAGGAGGGAGAGAAGGAAAAATGAGAAGAAAGGAAGGAGGAAAATGGAAGAAGGGAGAAGAGAAAAGAAGGAGAACTGAAGGAGGGAGAGAAAGAAGAGTTAGAAGAAAGGAGGGAGAGAAGGAAAAATGAGAGGAAAGAAAGGAGGAAAATGGAGGGAGAGAAAAAAAGAGAAAAGAAGGAAAACGGAGAGAGGGAGAGAAAGGAATAATGCGAAGAAAAGGAGGAAAAATGAAAGAAGGAGAAGAGAGAAAAGAAGGAAAACGGAGAGAAGGAGAGAAAGGAAAAAGGCGAAGAAAGGGAGGATGAAAAATGAAGGAAGGAAAAAAGACAATAGAAGGAAAACAGAAGAAGGGAGAGAAAGGAAAAACGCGAAGAAAGGGAGGAGGAAAAATGAAGGAAGGAAAAAAGAGAAAAGAAGGAAAACAGAAGAAGGGAGAGAAAGGAAAAAGGCGAAGAAAGGAAGGAGGAAAATAGAAGGAAGGAGAAGAGAGAAAAGAAGGAAAACAGAAGAAGGGAGAGAAAGGAAAAAGGCGAAGAAAGGAAGGAGGAAAAATGAAGGAAGGAGAAGAGAGAAAAGAAGGAAAACAGAAGAAGGGAGAGAAAGGAAAAACGCGAAGAAAGGGAGGAGGAAAAATGAAGGAAGGAAAAAAGACAAAAGAAGGAAAACAGAAGAAGGGAGAGAAAGGAAAAACGCGAAGAATGGAAGGAGGAAAAAGGAAGAAGGGAGAAAATGAGGCCAAATAAGGGAGAAGGAAGAAGGGAGGGAAGCTTATGTATTTTTGCTACCAGGAACAGACCAGCCCAGAAAGAGGACAGCCCCCCTCCCCCCCTCCCCCCCAGCCTCTCTGTATCCCCCTGTTTATTTAGCCTATGGGGGGTATTCCTTCCTACCCCCAGGCGTTCTCTCCCCTCTCCCTCCCTCTGTTAACCTCCCCAAGCAAAGCCAACCCTCATCTCCATCATCCGTTCTCCCCAAAACTCTCATCTCCCTTGCAGCATCCTTCTTTCCCGACGCTCATCTCCCCAGCATCTCCCTCTATCAACCCTTATCTCCTCCAAAGTTTTATCTCCCCACCATCTCCTTCTCCCGATTTCCTCCTCTCCCCCAGCATCCATCTCTCCTAACCCTCATCTCCTTGAATCTCTCTCTCCCCAGCATCCTTCTCCTCTCCCAACCCTCATCTCACCTAAAAGTTTCCTCTCCCCAGCATCCTTCTTCCCAAGCATCCTCCTCCCCCAACACTCATCTCGAATCTCTCCTCTCCCCAGCATCCTCCCCTCTTAACTCTCATCTCCCCAGTATCCTCCCCTCACAACTATCATCTCCCCGAATCTCTCCCCTCCACAGCATCCTCCCCTCCTAACTCTCATCTCCCCGAATCTCTCCTCTTTCCATCATCCTAATCTCCCCAGCATCCTCTCCTAACTCTTATCTCCCCCCACAACTTTCCCTTTCCCAGCATCCCTCTCTCTAGCATCCTCCGCTCCCCATGCAGAATCCTCATCTCCCCTGCATCCTTCTCTCCCCAGCACCCTCTCCTAACTCTCATCTCCCCCACAACTTTCCCATCCCCAGCATCCCTCTCTCCAGCATCCTCATCTCCCCTGCATCCTTCTCTCCCCAGCATCCTAACTCTCATCTCCCTATCCACAGCATCCCCCTTTCTTCTCCCGTCTCCTCCTCCCCCTCGGTACTGTTTGGGCCACAACCTCGTTAGTCGGGGAGTCGGGCGGCGGCGGCGCGAACAAGGTTATGCGCGCGCCGACCACGAGGAAATGGGGAGGAAACACTCCCGGCCGAGGGTGAGGAAAATTGCCACTTAGTAAAGACGACTCATTTCCCTTTCCTCCTCCTTTCCTCCTGCCTCCCTCCGCCGCCTCCTCCTCCTCCTCTGGGTCTTGCTACACCTCCTCCTCCTATCCCTCCTCGTCCTCTGAGTCGTCTTCCTACACCAGTCTTCCTCCCTCTCCTGCTCCTCTGCTTCCTCTGATCCTCCTCCTTCTCCTCCTCCTCCTCCTCCACCTCCTCCTCTTCCTTCTCCTTCTTCGGTTTGAGATTCTACTTCCGTCTCGTTGTTGTTGTTTTACATGCCTCAGATAAGTTTTTTTTCTCTCCTTATTTCTGTTTTATATCATCTTTTTTTCCTTCCTTTTTGATTCCTCCTCCTCCTCCTCCTCCTCTTTGCTGCCCTCCTCTTAATTCGAGTTCTCTTTCGCTCCTCTTCCTCTTCCTCCTCCTCCTCCTCCTCCTCCTCCTCCTCCCCCTCTTGTTGGAATTGGTTCTTTTTCCTCTTTCCTCTTCTTCTTATTCTTGTTATTGTTCTTGTTCTTCTTCTTTCGACGTTCTCCTTCCTTCCTTCTTTCCTTAACCTTTTTCTTCCTCTCCCTCCCACCCTCCTTCAAGTCTCCTTTCCTTTCCTTTCCTCTACTTTTTTCTTTACTCCCCCTCATCCTCAATCTCTTCCTTTTCCTGTAGCACATCATTTTTCTTCTCTCTCTCGTCTACTCTTTTATAATCTCCATCTCTCTCTCGTCTACTCTTTTATAATCTCCTTCTCTCTCTCGTCTACTCTTTTATAATCTCCATCTCGGCTTTAAATGAATGTCTCTTTTAAGAACCAAAATATTTTACCCGTTTGTTTGTTTGTTTTTTGTTTTAACTGTTCTTTTAATATGTCTATCAGAAGGGAAATTGAGGAGAAAACAAAGAAAGAGGTGAAAGAGAGGAATGGAGGAAAGGAGGAATAAGGAGGATAGAAAAATGGAGAGGGAGGGAGAGAGAGCAAGGGAGGAAGAATGGGAGGAAAGGAGAAGCAAAGAGAGGAAGCAAGTGAAATAAGGAAAGTAGGAAGGATGGAGGAAGGAAAGGAGGAAGGAAGGAGGGAAGGAAAGAGGAAATCAAGGAAGGAAGGCAAAAAAGAAGGATAGAGAAAGGAAATTGGTAGAGAGAGATAAAGAGATAGACAAACAAAAACAGAAAGAAAAAAAGAGAAAAAAAGAGAGAAACGGAAAAAAATATGGGTGAAGAGAGAGAGAGAGGAAAAGTTGGTTCGTTATCAGCTAGTAATCAAATTATTGTCGCAGCACCAGCAGCAGTGAGTGACAGGCTGAGGATTCACAGCTGCACCTCTCTCTCTCTCTCTCTCTCTCTCTCTCTCTCTCTCTCTCTCTCTCTCTCTCTCTCTCTCTCTCTTTTCTTCTCTTTTTATATATTTTCTTCTTTTTTCTCCTCTTTTTTTTTCTTCTTTTTTCTCCTCTTTTTTTTCTTCTTTTTTCTTTTACTTTTTTTCTTTTACTCTTCTCTTTTCTTATCTTTTCTTCTCTTCTCTTTTTATTCTCTTCTCCTCTCCTCTCCTCTCCTCCCCTCTCCTCTCTTTCTCTCTCTCCTTACTTCCATTCCTTCCTCCCTTTTATCTCCCTTCCTTCCCTCCCTCTCTCCAGTATCTCCCCTCTCCCTTCTCCCCTCTTCTTCCCTCCATTCCTGTCTCCTCCCCTCTTCTCTAACTCTCTTACTTCCCCTCACTTCCCATAATTTATTTGCCTGTTTGTTTGTCTGTCTGTCTGTATG
>NC_066556.1:5583904-5596404 GCF_024679095.1 Eriocheir sinensis | reverse complement strand
CCACAGACCCCCCCCTCTCCGCCAAAGCCCCCCACCCCCCACCCCACCATAAGCACCCCCCTCCCCCTGAACCCCCCTTCCCATCCCCTGCCTCCCCTTTCTATTCACTACTTCCCCCTTCCCTCCCTTCTTCCCACCCTCCTATTTTTCCCTTCCTCCCTTAAAATCCCCTTCCCCTCCCCATTCTTCCTCCTCCCTTCCCTCATTCTTCCTTCTTCCCTCCCTACCGCCCCTCGAACCTCCCTCCCTTTCCCTCCCAAAATCCCATCCAAACCTTCCCTTCCTTTCTCCTCTTCGATAAAACAGACAATCCTCCTCCTCCTCCTCCTCCTCCTCCCCAAAACTTCCCTCTTCCCTCCTACATTCCCCCTTCCTAGCCTCCCCATAAAAAAAGATTCCTCTCACCCCTAAGCCTCCTCCTCCTCCTCTTCCTCTCCTCCTCCTCCCCCTCCCTCCCTGACTGGCTGAGCTCATCGATACCCAATCACGGGGACGCCTGGCTCCCGCGCTCAGCCAATCACAGCCCTGCAAGACTTATTAACCGTTGCCTCCCGATCCGCGCGCCCGGCTTTGTCTTCGGCTTAAACGCGTCCTCGGGAGAGCCGCCCCCCGCGCCTGTAATATCCCTAATCGAGACGGTAAAGGAGGGGGGGCGGGGGAAAGGGAAGGAGGGGGACGGGGGCGTTGGGGAGGTATTCAAGGATGTGGTTCTGGTTCTTCATGAGAGAGAGAGAGAGAGAGAGAGAGAGAGAGAGAGAGAGAGAGAGAGAGAGAGATTAATTTCCACCACTTCAAGTATTAAATGATTACCAGGAGTGAGGCTGCGGAGGAGGAGGTGGAAGAGGAGGAGGTATGAGAGGAGGAATGGATGGCAAGGAAGACTGGGTGACTGACTGACTGGTTGGTTGTTTGTATGAGCGATGGAGGTAAAGAGAAGGCAGAGGAGGAGGAGGAGGAGGAGGAGATGAACAGATAGATGGGAAGACTGACTGACTGAGTGACTGGATGACTGGTTGGCTGGCTCTTCGTGTGTGTGTGTGTGTGTGTGTGTGTGTGTGTGTGTGTGTGATTTTTCCCCCTTTTTTTTAATCTGCGTTTTTTTATGACCGCGGAAAAAGCGAACTGAATACGAATGAATAGCCGGATAGAAGGATGAAAACGATAGATAGATAGACAGACAGATAGACAGATAGATAGACAGACAGATGAGGGGGACGAATGGGTGGCTGTTTCATTATTATTTTTTGTGTTTGGGTCTTTTCTTTTTCCCTTTTTATTTACCAATGTGTGTGTGTGTGTGTGTGTGTGTGTGTGTGTGTGTGTGTGTGTGTGTGTGTGTGTGTGTGTTTGTTTTTTGTGGGTGGGTGTTTTTTTGTGTGTCCCAAATGAGAGAAATGTTGTGATTGGTGCTCGTTTTGTTGACTTTTTTGGGGACGTTAGTTGATGGGGGAGAGGATATTGAGGGGGAGGGGGAGAAGAGGAGAGAGGGAGGAGGAGGAGTTAGGAAAGTGGGGAGCGGGGGCAAAGAGAAGAGGGAAAGGGACGGAATGAAGAGGAGAAAGCAGGGAAGCCGAAGAGAAGTAGGAATAAAAATTAAAGAGAAAGAAACCGAAGTAGAGGAAAGAAGAAAAGATAGAAATATAGGAAGAGTATGAGATGAACGAGGAATGGAAGGAGGAAGAGAAGGGAAGGAAGTGAAGGTAGAGAAAAAAGAGGGAGGCAGATTGAGAGAGGAAAAAAAGGGGAGGAAAGAGATGATGACTTATTTGATGGGGGAGGAAAGAGGGTAAAGAAGGAGGAGACAGAAGGGAGGAGGAGAAGTAAAAGGAGGAGAGAGGTAAGGATGAAGAAGGTGGAAGGGAGAAAAGAGGTAAGGAGAAAAGAAAGAGGAAAGAAATTGAGAGAGGAAGAGGTGGAGGAGGAAGAGCATAAAAAAGAAGGCCGATGTAGAGAAGAGAAAAAGAGAAGAAGAGAAAAAGGTGGGGGGTGAGGAGAGGAAGGTGGAAGGGAGAAAGTCGTAGAAGCTCGGAAAGGTAAGGAAGGGGAAGGAGTGAAGGGAAGGCAGGAAGGGAAGGGATGAAGGAGAGAGGGGAAGGGGAAGGAGAGGGGAAGGTTTGAGGGGAGGAAGGAAAAGGGGAGAAGGGGGAGAAGGGAAGGAGTGAAGAGAAGGCAGGAAGGGAAGGGAGGAAGGAGAGAGGGGAAGGGGAAGGAGAGGGAAGGAAGGAAAAGGAGGGGAAGTGGGGAGAGGGAAGGAGTGAGGGGAAGGCAGGAAGGGAAGGGATGAAGGAGAGAGGGGAAGGGGAAGGAGAGGGGAAGGGTTGAGGGGAGGAAGGAAAAGGGGAGAAGGGAAGGAGTGAAGAGAAGGCAGGAAGGGAAGGGAGGAAGGAAAGAGGGGAAGGGGAAGGAGAGGGGAAGGGTTGAGGGGAGGAAGGAAAAGGGGGGAATGGGGGGAAGGGGGAGGAAGGGGGCGAAAAAAGTCCTCGTGTAATTACTATGAGTCTCGAGGGTCCACCTTTTCATGTGTTTGGCTGCGGCTCATCAGTACCCAAATTAATGTGTATCGCCGTGTGTGTGTGTGTGTGTGTGTGTGTGTGTGTGTGTGTGTGTGTGTGTGTGTGTGTACTTGCTTGTGTATATGTGTATGTGTGTGCCTCCTCTATACTTTTTTTTTTTATATAGAAACAGTGATTAGCGGGCCTGTTCCTCGTTTTTTTTTATCTTCTTTTTGCTCTTGAACTGCTTCCTTTACTGTAAAAAAAACTTATACTTACTTAATTACTTGCATACTTATCTACGTGTGTGCTTGTGTTTGTGTGTGTGTTTGTGTGTGTGTGTGTGTGTGTGTGTGTGTGTGTGTGTGTGTGTGTGTGTGTGTGTAAATATAACCCACATGTGACTTATGTACACGTAATTTTACTCTCTTGCAACACCGACATGTACGAATTATTTTATTACAAAGATGTATGAACGTATATTTCCTCTCCATTGACACGTACACAAACTTACACAAACATACACACCTTTATTCTGTGTGTACCAATAATAAACTAATACTTTATATATGTATTTTTCTCTCCTCTGAATACACCCCATCACTGCGTCTGTGTGTGTGTGTGTGTGTGTGTGTGTGTGTGTGTGTGTGTGTGTGTGTGTGTGTGTGTGTGTGTACGTCGCTACTTATGTGCGTATTGGTTTTAAATTACTGGTCATCTATACAGTCAGGTGTGAACAGGTGTGCTCATAAGTGTGTGTGTGTGTGTGTGTGTGTGTGTGTGTGTGTGTACTCTCTCTCTCTCTCTCTCTCTCTCTCTCTCTCTCTCTCTCTCTCTCTCTCCCTCTCTCTCACACACACACACACACACACACACACACACACGTCTGTCCGTTCATCAGGCTGTTGCATACACCCAACCGCCCCTCAGAGACAGAAGGGCACAAACGCCAAATCCCTCGGCACACGACGCCCCCCTTACCCCCCAATATCTCCCTACCTCCCCCGTTCCTCTGTTCACGCCCCTCTCTCCTCCTTTCCTCCCCTCCTTTTCCTCCTAATGCAACGTCCCCACCCCCCCTTTCCTCTCTCTTTTTCCTCCCCTCTCTTGGCTCCATAGTTCCCTTTCCTCCCCTTCCAATCCTCCCCCTTACCTCTCTTATCTCCCACTGCTCTCCATTCCCTTCCTCCCTTTCCTCTCCCCATACCTCCTTCTCCTCCCCTTCCTGCCCATGCAAGGCCCCCCTACCTCCCCTCCTCCGACCATACCAGCTCTTTTTTTATCTCTCTCCTCCAATCCATCACCCTCCTCCTCCTCCTCCTCCTCTTTACCTCCACCACTCATACAAACATCCCCCCCCCTCCCCCACACTAGCCTCTTCCCTATCCTTCATTCCCTGCCTCCTCCTCCTCTCCCTCCTCCTCCCTACCTCGGCATCAAAATTGCTGTGATATTAAAAAGAAAAAAAAAGGGACATGTATTTCGCATCCCAGAATCAAGTCCGCAATATGTTGATGGCAATTTGTTTTGAAAGCTTTATCGCATTTGCTGTTGATTAAATAGAATAATAGTCAACAAATGGCCTGATGTATACTTTTTTTTTAACCCGACCCTACCCCTCCCCTCCCCCCCCCCTTCCCATTCTCTCTTTTTTTTTTCCCCGGGCCTCCATTTATTCACTGTTAATTCAGGTGAGGCCAATAGCTTCCTGTCACAGCCGGGCGCGGGGCTAAAAAAAATGTGTGCGGAGGGACGAGGAAATATGTATGTTATATGGATTGATCTCTTGTTGCGGCCGGGCGGTGGTGGTGGTGGTGGCGGTGGTGCTGGGAAATTATGTATGTTTGGTGTGTGTATCTGTGTGTGTGTGTGTGTGTGTGTGTGTTCATCATAACTTCGCAAAATATTGACTTCTGGAAAAATGGACCGTAGCCTATTATCAAATATTTCAGAATTAAATAAACGTTTTCAGCTTCTAATTAACTTTCTTTCATGTCAAAACGCTGCTTAATTACAAGTTTATATTCTTCATTGTCTAATTATGATCAGTAATGATGAATGATGAACTGTTTTTTTCCAACAATTTACAAGCTTATTTCCTTTATTACGATGAACACTAATTTCCCTTTTTGAAGAACATATAATAATTACTTATACAGTTAACAATGAAAATTAATTATACTAGCTTAATGGTTTCCACGTCTACGATGATTTGTATTCTGTAAACTAAACACTGATATATAACTACTGAGTTGTTGTTTTTTTAGTTCCCGGGGAAATTATGAAGCTATGATTATTTTTATGTTCCAGATATGTAAATTCTCTTGCCGTTATCCGGCCTGCGAAAAAAAGAATAAAAAAATGTCTAACACTGTTTTGTCTCGAGTACGGCGGCGGCGGCGGCGTCAGTCAGGCAACACGGTTAAACTAAAAAAAATAAATAATAATAATAATAATAATACATGGCAACTTTGTGGGATATGAAGTCATGATTGTGGTTATGATAAAGTTTCACGTGCATGTATTAGCATAAACACATCACAGCAGTGGCAACACAATGATAAGTATGTGAAAAGATACGGGAATGTAGTAGTAGGCTATCACTTGCTGAATAAAAACGGCATTCAAGTGTAGTTTTGAGGTTTTTAGAGTTTCACATGCATGTATTAGCATAAACATATCACAGCAGTGGCAACACAATGAGAAGTATGTGAAAAGATACGGGAATGTAGTATATAGTAGGCTAGGCTATCACTTGCTGAATAAAAACGGCATTCAAGTGTAGTTTTGAGGTCTTTAGAGTTTCACATGCATGAGTTAGCATAAGATGACAGCAGCGGGAATAAAGAAACACAAATAAAGAAATAAAGATAGCCAATATAGAAAAACAATGCTAATAAATATAATACTAAGCGACGATAAGGTCAAGAAATCACATAAATGTAATACTAGGCTAACTAAAAAATAAATAATACACACACACACACACACACACCAAAACAAAAACAACAACCCACTCACCTCAATCTTCTCTCTCTCCTCCCTTTCTCCAGCAGTTCCCGGGCACAAGGACAACCAAGGATGCTGCCCCTGACGTCTCTGGTGTCTGTGTCTGTCTGTGCACCGCTGACATATCACAGACAGCCGTAAATATGAAGGAAAATAAAGACTTCCGGCCGCCGCGAGAACAGCACTCAACCCTCCACTCACAACAACATGACTGACTCCGCGCCCACCGTTGCCAGATTGTCGTACTCAGAACCTCGTATTTATCGGTTTCTGAGCCATAGCTGCTGCCAAAAACACCAATAATTAAGCATTTTAACGATAACTATATGTGAAGGCAGTTATTTGGGTCGACGAGGCAGTTTTGGGGTCGGAAATCAGCATATATAAGAGGCTGAGTACGATAATATGGCAACGTTGTTCAGACCGAGGATCAAATTTACTGCATTTTCGTATTGTTTTTATCACTTTTACAGATTTCCCGGTTTGATATTACACTTTATAATTTTGATGTTGTTGTTTTTGGTTATTTTAGGCAGAGGGAGAGGTGTAAGTAGTTGAAAAGAGGAAGAAATTTGAATGTTTGGGTGTGACTTATTTTTCAGCCTGTTCCTCGGCCTAGTATATACGTTATCTTTATTATTTTGATTCCCACGTTTTATTTTCCCGCCACATTAAAATTATTTAGATTATTTAAGACAGAGGGAGCGATGTAAATAGTTGGTTAGTATAAGATAGTTGAACGCTTATATACGTTCAGGTGTGACATATTTTTCAGCTTGTTCCTCAACCTAATATTTGTCTCTTTTATCGGTTTTGTTACCACGTTTACTTTTCCTATCTATATGAATTATTTTACTCATATTTCATGCCAGTATCTTTTTTACCCGTTTTAGCGAAACATCAGTATCTTCAACATTATCTTTCTCTCTTTATATTTCTTTCATAAAACGCTCAAAAAGGAAAATTCTTTCAAATTTTTTTCTTTTCTTTTTTTTACTCTTGAAAATATGGGATAATGCGGATCGCGTCGCCTCCTCCTCTGCTGCTGGCCGCGTGTTGCAGAAATACCTCCGAAATGAAATAAGTAAGAAATACATGAGGGGACATGAGGGGGGTCAGGGGGGGGTACCCCCGGGGAAAGGGGGGGGGAGGGGGGAGGGTCCGCAGCGTAAAGGTTGAAGGGTGTAGTTGTAGTTTAAGAGACCCCCCCCCAAACCCCGAAGCCCTCTGCTTTATATTTTGCGGGCTGCTGCTGCAGCCGCGCGCCGCAGCCAGGAGAGGACGCGCTTTCGTAAAAACCCCCCTATTTATTTTCAAAAAAAAAAAAAAAAAAGTGATTGTTTTTTCAAAGCGTTTCCATGACTGTTGAAGGTTTGTAGAAAAGATGAAGAGAGAGAGAGTGATGTTCATAAAAAGAGAGAGATACTGGCACGGACCTAATACGAATCTTTACCCATATTTCCTTATTACGAATCAATTTCAAAACTAATATGTCTAGAAAAGGCATATGGTAGTTTGATTATTAGGCTAGTGTCGTTATCCTCTCTCTCTCTCTCTCTCTCTCTCTCTCTCTCTCTCTGGTAAAGATAATGGTGTATGTTACTGAGTTGCCCCAATGTTACAGATGAAGATGAAGAGGATGGGACAAGCCTAACACGATCACCCACACCCACCCACCCTCACCCATACCCACGCCAGCTCACCTGCCCACGCCAGCACCCACACTCAGCCCAGCCCGCGCCAGCCCAAACCCACGCCAGCGCCAGCCCACGCCTACATCCAAACCCAAGCCCAGCCCAAGCCTACACTCACGCCAGCCCAAGCCTTCCATTCAGCCCATCTCCCAAGTAAGTTTCCCTGTATATGTGTGTGTGTGTGTGTGTGTGTGTGTGTGTGTGCACCCTCATTAGTGTACACGTGTGAGTGCGTCCATACAGTATACACACACACACACATACCTGCGAGTACTTAAGGTTATAATAAACAAGTGGACTTATTTTTTTTCGTCCCACTTTTTTTAATATTTTTCTACTGACGACATTTTTTAGCACTCTTAAAGGATGCTCTACTACTACTACTACTACTACTACTACTACTACTACTACTACTACTACTACTATTACCACTACTACTACTGATAACGATAAAGACGAGAATAAAAACAGTAATTAAGACATGAAAAAGAAGAGGAACAAGAAAAGGAACAAGAAAAACACTCTTGAGAAAATACCCCAAAAAATATGGACACGAAAATTAAATATAAGAGAAAAGATGAAAGACGAGAAATTAAATTAACACACAGGACATGCCACCAAAGACAAAAACGCACACACGTACACACACTTACACACACACACTTACACACACACTTACACACACACGCGTTCGTTATCCCCTCCATCACCTCACGACTCACGCACACAAATGCAACTTGACTCTGGAGAAGAATTTAAACACACATCAAAGAAAAAAGTATATAATAGAGATAAATAAATGAGAAAAAAATAACAGGAGTAAGAAAAAAATAGAAGTCTACACACACGCATATTTTATTTTCAGTAAGGAACACACATACACACATACACACACATACACATATACAACATTAGCAAAAAAAAAAAATAAATAAATAAAAAAAATAAAGCAAAGATGAAAAATGTATAAAGAGTAAAAATTTGAATAAGATGATAACCATATACATAAGTTAACAGTGCGCAACCCTCTACACACACACACACACACACACACTACACTACTCTCTCTCTCTCTCTCTCTCTCTCTCTCTCTCTCTCTCTCTCTCTCTCTCTCTCTCTCTCTCTCTCTCTCTCTCTCTCTTTCATGTTAATAATCAGAGTGCGTCAGTGAGGGTCTAAGGAAAGGGGGGGAGGGGGGAGGAAAGGGAGGGAAGGGAGGGAAGGAAGGAAGGAGAAGGGTAAAAATATATAAAAAAAAGAGGGGATACAGACCCTTCTCTCTCTCTCTCCCCCTCGTCACCCCTCTCCCCTCTCCCCTTCTTTCTCTCCCCTCTCCCCTTTCCTCCCCTTACCCCTTCTCCCCCATCCGTGTATAGGTCCTTACGCCCCTTTCGCCCTTAACTCCTATTATCAGTAAAGAGGGGAGGGGAGGAGGAGGAGGAGGAAGAGGGAGGAGGGAGTAAGAGAAAAAAAAAGAGGAGGGCGTGATGAGAGGAAAAGTGCAAGATGGGGAGATTTGAAATAAGAGGGGAGGTAGTGAGAGAGAAAAGGGTGATGGAGGAAAGAAGGGAGGAGCTGATGAAGGGGGGGGGTGAAAAGAGGGGCGTGTGATGGAGGTAAATAGTTGCGAAAGGGGAGAGGAGGGAGAGAGGGGAGTAGGGAGGTGGTTGAAAAAGAGAGAGAATGGGGTGCAGGGAGAATAAAAAGATGGATATGGGCGGAATTAGAAAGTGTAATGGAAGGAGAGAATGAAAAATGGACGAGAGAAAGAGTTGTGAATCGATGTGGAAGTTAATGAAGAGGAGCAAAATGAAAGACAGGGGAGAGAAAGGATCAACTTAGTCAGCCATGATGTTTGGAAAGATTACAATGGATGAGACACAGAGACGCGAAAGTAAAGATACAGACAAACAGACATACATACAAACAGGCCGGCAGGAGGATAGACGAAATAAGCAGACAAATAGACAGAAAAAGACAGATTAAACAGACAAACACATAGGTAAACATATACACACACACAGACAAAACGTGCAAAGAGACAGGAAAAACACACGAACAAACAGAGAGATAAGCAAACAGACAGGCAGAAAATAAGACAGGAAAAGAAAGAGACATACAGAAATAAAACAAGATACACAGACAGACAGAAAGACAGACAGACAAAACAAATAGACATAAAAACAGACAGAGAAAGGACATAGAACAACACAACAGCAATAAAGAAAACAACACACACACACACACACACACACACACACACACACACACACACACACACACACACACACACACACAGATGACACACTAACATGTTAACAGAGTGACAAAATGCCTCGCTGATTCTTGTTTATGGGCAAAATGAACTTTTTTTTTTCCTTTTTTTTCTCTTTTTTTTGCCTCCCATCCGGCCTCGCGCGGACGACAACGAGGGATTAATTTGCATATCGCTGATCGTTCCTTGTTTATTAAATATTTTAGCGTTATTAAATTTTCGCTCCCAATTTTTTTTCGTTTTACTTTTTTTTGTGTTCCTTTTTTTGTGTGTTTTTTTGTTTAGCTTTATTTGCACGGCTCACTCATACGATTCATACGTCACTATTATGTGCCGCCGTCACTATTAAAACACACACACACACACACACACACACACACACACACACACACACACACACACACACACAGGTAGATAGATAGATATACAGGTTTTAATTGACCACAAAAAAAAATCACCCACATAATATAATAGAAAAACACATAATAAAAACACACACACACAAATACACACACAGTCATACACGCACACACTCAGACCGCCGCACACACACACGCACACATTTCCTGTTACTCATAAACTGTTTTAGTGGACGCATTTACGTGTGTGTGTTTGAATGAGTTAAATAATTATCATCGTATTATTTTTATTTGATGCCGCCCGTGCGAGGATGAAATTAATAATGCTGGATAAAATGACGCTACATACATACATACATACATAAATACATACATACATACATACATAAATACACACATACATTCATACATACATACATACATACATTTATACATACATACACACATACATACATACATACGTACATACATACATACATACATTTATACATACATACATACATACATACATTTATACATACATACTTACATACATATATACATACAAACATACACACATAGAGAGAAAAGAATAATCATAACTAACATACATATCATCATAATCGTCACATTTTTTATACACCATCATCATCATCTTTATCCCTTTATCTGTCTATCTAGGGGAACGATGGCTGAGTGGTTAGCGTGCCTGCGCCGCGTTCAGGAGGACGTGCGTTCGCGTCCCGCCGGCCGCCACAAGCTGGGATTTTTCAGTCACCGCCGAGTGGCCTAAGACTACCTACATAATGTCCAGAAGACCATTTATTAGACTCTGCATTCTCCCTGTAAAAGAGAGGCTCAAGGATGAGCTCCAGGGAGGGCAGTATTAGCCAAGCAAGATGGCGCCACTATAAACACTTGCCTGCGCCATAAAGGGCTGAGGCCGACCACCAGGCCCCACCAGGAAAAGCCTACCGAGGCCAAATACGGAAACGAAAAAAAATTAAAAAAACCTTCATTAAGTTCCCTCTTCTTTTCTCATATTCATATTCATAAACATAATTATAACATTATTCATATACCAACTTTATATTATTTTCCAATTTATTGCTTTTCTTATCTTTTCTTGCTTGTTTCTTTCCTAATTTCTTTTCTCCTACTTTTCCCTTCCTCCTCCTCTTCTTTGTCCTTCATCCCTTCCTACTCCTAATACTACACCTCACCTGCTTCTTCATCTTCTGACCCTCCTGCTCCCCCCCCCCCCCCCACCACCTCCTCCTCCTCCTCCTCGTCTCCGTCCTCCCGCGGGCCACATTTCAGGGCTGTGACAAGGCTGGGAGGCGCGTCTTTGTCCCTCTCACAATAAATGACTAAATGTTTGTAGCCACTCCGTCCAGGGCTGTCCCACGCTGCCTCTTCGCCTCCCGTACGAGATTAAGGGACGGCGATCGAGTTTCCTCATCTGTCTCGTCTGTCTGTCTCGCTGTTTGTCCGTCCGTCCGTCTTCCCGAAAATGCGGACAATGATGATGGATTTTGAAGTGTTCTGAATATTTCTCGTTGGGTGATATTTTTTGGGAGGTTCATTTATTTATTTTTTTCTCTTTTTGATGTGGTTTTGATGGTGACTAATAAAGGGATGATCTTGTTTCAGTGCGTGGTGTTGGGTGGTAGTGGTGATGGTGGTGATGGTGATGATGGTGATGGTGGTGATTGTGGTGATGGTGGTGATGGTGGTGATGGTGATGATGGTGGTGATGATGTTTACAAGAGCCTAGTTTGTCTACCTCCTCCTCCTCCTCCTTCCCCTCCTTCCTCTTCCTCCTCCTTCTTCTCCTACCTCACACCTCCTCAGTCATCTTCCTCCTCCTCCTCCTCCTCTTCTTCCTCCGCCACCCTCGTTAGGCCTATTCCATTATCTTAAGCACACATTGAATAATATAATTTCACACACACACACACACACACACACACACACACACACACACACACACACACATTCACACGGCTTGACAATGAGAGGGAATATCAATTTTCTCTCTCTATCTCCTTCCTCTCCCTCCTCCCCCTCCTCCTTCTCCTCCCTTCTCTCTTTCCTCCTTTCTCCCACCCTCCCTAGGCCTAATTCTCCCTTGCAATAGGCTCTGAACACCTGCCGCGGCCAACACCTTGCAGAACACTTAGGCCTATTTCGCACCTTTTCACTAAATTACACCTGAGCCTATTCATTTCGGCCTATCTGTAATGGAAGTTTAATGGGCGAGGTCAGGGTGATTATATGGTTTGTTTATATATATATTAACTATTTTCTGGTATTATTTTTTTATCTTTTTTTTAATTAATGGGGTGTTTTTTGTCTATTTTTGCTTATGTCTATGTAAATTTTGGGGTTATTTTCTATGTTTTTATTATTATTTGTCTGTATTTTGTGTTGTTTCCGGCGATTTTTATTTTTATTTTAGTCAAAGAGCTTACTTCTCACACACACACACACACACACACACACACACACACTCAAGCAGGTGCAAGTTTGTCTTCTCTCTCTCTCTCTCTCTCTCTCTCTCTCTCTCTCTCTCTCTCTCTCTCTCTCTCTCTCTCTCTCTCTCTCTCTCTCTCTCTCTCTCTCTCTCTCTCTCTCTCTCTCTCTCTCTCTCTCTCTCTCTCTCTCTCTCTGTTTACCTAACCTCCTGGTG
>NC_066556.1:5506404-5581404 GCF_024679095.1 Eriocheir sinensis | reverse complement strand
TCTCTCTCTCTCTTCTATGCCCTTTTTCTTAATTTTTCCATCTTTTTCCTCCCTTTTCCACACTCTTTTCCTTCTAAATCTTCTTTCTTTCTTTCTTTCTCTCTTTCCTTCTCTCTCTCTCTCTCTCTCTCTCTCTCTCTCTCTCTCTCTCTCTCTCTCTCTCTCTCTCTCTCTCTCTCTCTCTCTCTCTCTCTCTCTCTCTCTCTCTCTCTCTCTCTCTCTCTCTCTCACCTGCCTGGCGTTAATTAGTGCATGCCCAGGTGTGTGGCGCGTCACTCACTCACCTGCGTTTATAAGCTGTTGAGTGCTCGATGGACCTAAGATTTTTGAAGAGCTGGGATTTTTTTTTCTTGTGAGGGGGATGGTGTGGGTAAGGGAGTGGGTGTGGGGGTGGGTTGTGTGGGGGGTTGTGTGGGGGGTAAAGGGTGGGGGGGTTGTGGGTGTGATTATTGGTTTATATTTGTTTACTCATTTTTTTTTTTGAGAGAGGGTTGGGGGCTTTGTGGAGGGGGTGGGGGTATTGTATGGGAGGTTGTAGGAAGGGGGGGGGTTGTTTGTGTGTGTGTGTGTATGTATGTGTGAGCGTGTGTTTACTGGTTTGTTTGTTTTTCTCTCAATTCCTTTTCTTTATTTGATTTTCTTTTCATTATTTTTTTTTGTGCTAAGACTGACATGACTTAATTAGCTTCCACATCATATCTTTACCTTTTCGTCCTCATTTCTTTTTTTTTCACTCTTTCTTATGTGTTTTATTTGCCTCTTCTCCTTCATTTGCTATTTTCTTTCTCTCTGGCAATTTTCCTTTCAATCAATCTTTCTCATTACTTTCCTTCATTCCTTATAGTCTTACTCTTTTCACATTCTCTCTCTCTCTCTCTCTCTCTCTCTCTCTCTCTCTCTCTCTCTCTCTCTCTCTCTCTCTCTCTCTCTCTCTCTCTCTCATTACCTAAACAAGTCTTCCCCTCAGACTCTCCTTCGAACCACCTGAAGAGGCTCAAGTGGAGGAGGAGGAGGAGGAAGAGGAGAAGGAGGAGGAGGAGGATTAAGAGAGAGAGGGAGAGTAAAACGAACAAGATTAATAGTAAATACCGAATGAAAAATAGGAAAGTGATGAAAGTGAATAATATGAAATAGGAGAAAATATGTAAAAATAACCTGAATTAGAAAAGAAGAAGCTAATTTTAAGTTATATATTAATTAAGAAGAGAAGAGACGAGTTAGCTTAATATTTGCAGTTTGTCTTTTTTTCCTTTAGTGAATAATATGAAATAGGAGAAAATATGTAAAAATAACCAGAATTAGAAAAAAAGAAGCTAATTTTAAGTTACATATTAAGAAGAGGAAAGAAAAGCCTAATATTTGCAGTTTGTCTTTTTTTCCTTACTTACTATTTATCTTTTTCTAATAAGTTCTTTGGCTATTTGAGTGGCATGTGGCAATCATTCTCCTACCACATGAATCTTCTTGCAGAGGTATATATATTTTCTCCATTGCAAAAAATAAAGAGGAAACAATCGTTCTCCTACCTCTTGAATCTTCTTGCAGAGGTATATATATTTTCTCCTTTGCAAAAAATAAAGAGGAAACAATCGTTCTCCAACCTCTTGAATCATCTTGCATATTTTCTCCATTGCATAAGAAGCAGTTAAAGGGCAAAAAAATAAAGAGGAAACAATCAAACAAAGAAAAAAACATTAGTGCTTCTCCTGCCAATAGTAAATGACAAATTTCCAAAACATAATCATTCGTTGAGGTGTCTTGATCCTCCCCTCATGAAGGTGTTTAAGTCGTAGGCAAGTTAAAGTTATTTGTTATAGTTACAAGACTGGTTAGGCTACAGAAGGGTCGAATTAAATTTTCTATTCCACGTTCTGTCTAATTATTATGTATATTTACGATCTTGCTTTTTCCAGGTTAGATGAAATACTGAAGAAGAAGAAAAAGAAGAAGAAGAAGAAGAAGAAGAAGAAGAAGAGGAAGAAGCAGAGAAGGAAGCTACAGGTGGAGAGAGAGAGAGAGAGAGAGAGAGAGAGAGAGAGAGAGAGAGGTGAATGTGAAGAAGACAATTAAAGGGGAAACTTAGGAAAACGAGATGTTAACGAGAGATTAAGACAAGGGAAGAAGAGGAGGAGGAGGAGGAGGAGGAGGAGGAGGAAGATAAGGGGAGCGAAAATAGAGGCACGTGGCCCTTAACTCTCCCCTCTCTCCCTCAGGTGTTCTCTCTCTCTCTCTCTCTCTCTCTCTCTCTCTCTCTCTCTCTCTCTCTCTAATAAATGGAGTGAGAGCAACGTGATTCCTCATTCTCTTTGTTGTACCTCATTTTCGCCATAAGGAGGAGGAAGAGGAGGAGGAGGAGGAGGAGGAGGAGGAAGAAGAGGAGGAGGAGGAGGAGGAGGAGGAAGTCCGAATTAAATGAGCAACAGTAACATAAAAGGAAGCAGTTGTCTCGTGTGTGTGTGTGTGTGTGTGTGTGTGTGTGTGTGTTTGACTTAAATAATGTAAGAAAACTGTAATTATTAGCTCAGGCGAATTATTTGTACAATGTCTAGAAAAAAATCTTGTAGGCTTTAAAAAATAGGCTTAGGATGAAAAAAAGTCCTTATGATCAATTAATTAATCTATTCTATGTTCCGTCCGTCTGTCTGTCTGTCTGTATGTATGTATGTAAGTATGTATGTATGTATGTATGTATGTATGTATGTATGTATGTATCTCATCACCATTAACATCACCACCAATCACCACCACCACCACCATTTGTCATCCCATCAACACCACCACCATCACCACCCTTAAAACCACATTCCCCCCCTCTCCTCCTCCCCTCCCCCCCCCCGCGCGTCTCTATCAAGTGTTGTGTTGTGATAACGTGATGATGGTGTAGGTGGCCGCGGAGGGGGGGAGGGGGGAGGTGTCCGTACCCCCCCCCATCATCACGCCCTCCTTCTCCGGTTACCAGTTCGGGCAGTGGTCATTGTTGGGAGCTGATGCTGGCCCCTCCTCTCCCCTCCTCTCTCTCCTCCTCCTCCTCCTCCTTCCCTTCTCTCCTTCCTCTCCTCCTTCTCCTTGTTCCCCTTCGTTCTTCTCCTTCTCATCTCCTTTCTCCTCATTTCTCTCTCTCTCTCTCTCTCTCTCTCTCTCTCTCTCTCTCTCTCTCTCTCTCTCTCTCTCTCTCTCTCTCTCTCTCTCTCTCTCTCTCTCTCTCTCTCTCTCTCTCTCTCTCTTCCTTTTCTGCCTTTCATATCCTCCTCCTTCTGACTCTTTCTTCTCCTCCTCTCCTTCTCTTCCTTTCCCCTCTTTCTCTCTCTTCTCCATTTTCTCCCTCTCCTTCTCTTTCTCCTTCCGTACCAGCCTCTTTCTTTCCTTCTCCTCTCCCTTTATTCCTTTTCTCCTTATTTCTCCCTTCTTCTCCCTAATCTTCCTTCCTTCTCCCTCTTTACTTTTTTCTCTCTCCTTTCTCCTTCTATACTAGTCAGTCTCTCCTTTCTTCTTTCTTTTCTCTCCCTTCCTCTCCTCTGTACTTCTTATCTCTTCTCTTCCACACCACCCTCTTTCCATTCCTTTCCTCCTTCTTCCTCCTTCCTTTCCTCCCTCTCTTTCTCTGCCTCACTCCATATCATCCTCCCTCTCCTCCTCTCTTTCTCTCCTTCCCTCTTTTCCATCCTCCCTTTCCTTCGCTGAGTCCTTCTACGCCAGACTCCCTCTCTTCCTCTCCTCTCTTTCTCCTCCTTTCTTATCGCCCTGCATCCTGTCTCCTCCTCCTCCTCCTCCTCCTCCTCCTCAGAACGCACCTTTCAAATATGTCAGGAAAAGGAAGTGAGTGAATTTGAGGTTGTCATGTGGTGGTGGTGGTGGTCGGAAAGGAGGTGTCGGAGGGGTGGTGGTGGAGGGTAGGAGAGGCTGGCCTTTGTGGTGGTGGTGGTGGTGGTGGTGATGTTATTGGTGGTGATAATGATGAGGCTCTTATTGGTTAGCTGTTGTTGTTGTTGTTGTTGTTATCTAAGGGTGTGGTGATGTTGCTTTTGATGATGTTGTTGCTGTTCTTTTTATTGTGTTTGTTATTGTTGATGTTGTTTGTGTTTTTTGTTTGTTGTCGTCTCCTCGTTGCTAGTGTTAGTGTTTATTTTTATTTATTTTGTAACTTGACGCTTTGTTTTATGTGCATAATAACCCATTTAAGTGAATATATGTGTGATGATGATGATGATGATGATATGTGTGTGTTTTATATAGAATTTCGTCCTGGTTCGTTCCTTCTCATATTCCATCGAAGTAGCTTTTTCCCGTTTTTTCCTCCTGCGTCGTCTGTGCTAATTTCCTCACCTTTCCTCCTTCTTGTTAATTAAGACGCCCAAACACCTTTCCGGAACCACAACAAACAAATCAATAATGCTCCCACGCCCTTATAGTGAGCACCTGTCCCTTACCTGCCTCACCTTTTCCTCCTCCTCCTCCTCCTCTTCCTTCTCTTTCCTCTCTCGCGGCACACACACATGCAAGTCATTCCGTCACCTCTTTATGCTTAACGGCGAGTGGATGGAAATTCGTTTGGCAATAGTGAGTAAGATTTTTTTTCACCTGTTCCTGTTTGTGTGTTGCTCTGTAATATTAAAA
Source organism: Eriocheir sinensis (assembly GCF_024679095.1). Taxonomy (NCBI): domain Eukaryota; kingdom Metazoa; phylum Arthropoda; class Malacostraca; order Decapoda; family Varunidae; genus Eriocheir; species Eriocheir sinensis. The sequence goes on along the minus strand of NC_066556.1, from coordinate 5,576,790 downwards.
GTGTGTGTTGAGAGTGTAATGTAATGTAAAACTGATTGAAGTAGACTCTTACAAAATTATTTATGAGAAACACCTGTGCTTTGATTTGGAAGATAACTAATTGTCTGTTTAATGCACTGACTGAAAGAAGGATACGTTTACCTGTTAAAGATAATGCAACCAAAAATATAGATAATTAAATGTAAATAGATACCCATAAATATGAGGCCAGGAGGCATGCACCTGTATATAAAGAATGTAAATGCAAATAGAAAAATAAAGCAAAACAAACGGACAAAAAAATACGAGGAAAGAAGAATTGTAAAAAAAATAGTGAATATAAAGATAAAAAAACCAATGCGAAATAAATTGATTTACACAAAGATCACATTTTTTTCTTTAAATATTAACTGATCAGAAGATTTTATTCGATTCATTCCTACTCTAAAAAAAAAAGAAATCATGTCTTACTCACTGGTTTTTGGAAAGGTAATTATATTTTTTGGGGGGGTCACACACACATACACACAAACAGACACTTGTATATACGCTCAATGCCGTTTATTATCAGTAGTGTATTGCTAGAGGGCTACAGGGGGCTAGGTATGTACAGGCTAGACGTGTTTACAAAGCGCTACGGACACGTGTGGGACAGACTCGAAACACGGCAAAGAAATGTCTGGCTAGCGCGGTGAAAATATACATAGGTCTTCACAGAGTTGTTGTTTTTTTTGTTTGTTTTTGTTGTTGTTTTTTGCTTAGTTTTATTGTTTGGTTCTTGATGTACACTCGAGGGACTTACACACACACACACACACACACACACACACACACACACACACACACACACAGTAAGGGATGGATGTACCGGGATATGAGAGAGGGGTAATATTTGTACACACACACACACACACACACACACACACACACACACACACAACACTTTTGATTCCAGGATGAGTCATGTGACAAAAAAAAAAAGTGCACATCTGTGGACGACCAGTTGGTGCACACATGTACGTATGATCGGTGCACATGACTCTTGGGGTGACATGACTGACCCACGTGTTGAAGAAAGAAAAATATAAAAAAATGAAGAGAGAAAGAAAAGAAAGAAAAGAAGCATAAGAGAATGAGGAAGGAAAGTAAGCAAGGACAAAAAGGAAGAAAATAAGTAAGAAAAAAAGATAGACAGATAAAAAACATAAATAGGAAGACGAATAAGAGAAAAAATATTGAAGTTTATTAAAGAAAGAAAAAAAACAATGGAGAAAGAAGAAAAATTGAGCAACTAAAAAAAAAAGACAACTAGACCAAATAAATCCTAACTTAAAAATTGCACATTAAAAGTAAAATCAAATATATCCCCCTCCCCCCTCACCTACTCCCTCGCCCCCCTCCCCCTCCCCCCTCACCTACTCCCTCGCCCCCCTCCCCCTCCCCCCTCCTCCCCCGCAGTGCAACATGACGGTACACAAAAAAAAGGTAATTTAAATGCCAACAAAAAGCTGCTAAATTAATGGATGCAAACAATGGAAACAAACTCCTTTTCCATTATGGCGGATGTGGTTGTTTACTCTATGACGTCAGAGGAGGAGGAGGAGGAGCAACACGAAGAAGAAGAAGAAGAAAAAGAGTAATAAGGAGGGAGGAGGGAGATATAAGTGTGTTCTATTTCTTTTTCTTTTTTTGACAAGGATGAAAAAATAAAAATAAAAATAATAATAATAATAACAACTGCACCTTGGAGGACTTTCGATCAACAAACTCTCTAATTAATGGAGTATATCGATCTATTTGGAAGGCCGAGAAATATTACTGGAGTATTACGAAGCTCAGGAGAAGGGGGGGGGGGAGAGGGAGGAGGAGGAAAGGGAGTGAGTGAAGAGGCTTATGGGTTAGGAATGAAGAAAAAAAAGGGATGGGAAGAAAAAGAGAGAAAGTGGCTTTTGGGTAGGAAGAAAAGAAGGGAAGAAAGGAGAATGGAGGAAGAAGAGGAGAGCGGGATGGATTAAAAGTATGGAAATGAAGAAGAAAGATGAAAGGAAGGAATGAAGAAAAAAAGGATGGGGTTAAAAAGAGGGAAAGTGGCTTATGGGTAGGAAGAAATGAAGGAAAGAAGGGAGAATGGAGGAAGAAAAGGAGAGCGGAATAGATAAAAAGTATGGAAATGAAGAAGAATAGAAAGATGAAAGGAAAGGAATGAAGAAGATAATGGAGGGGATGAAAAAGAGGGGAAGTGGCTTATGGGTAGGAAGAAATGAAGGAAAGAAGGGGGAATAGATTAAAAGTATGGAAAGGAAGAGGAATAGAAAGATGATCAGGAAGAAAGGTGGTAAGAGGAGGAAGGACAACCTCTTCGTTATCCGCCGCTTCAGTATCCCTCATTGTGAATGGCCAATGAAATGGAAATAAAATTGAAGTTTATTAGACAAATGGGAAAAAGAATATTGTAGAAGTGGATCACAAACAGATAAATAAATACGTACTTATGGGGCGGCAAAAGAGTACAACAGGGCAGGGAAAGAGAATCCTTCCCCAACAAAAAAATGATTGATTGGATAAATGGGAAAATATGTATGTAGATGTAGATATCAAATAAACAAAGACGAGCTTGTGGGAGAGCAGCAGAAGGAAGGAAAAGGACAAGGAAGAAAAGGTCTCCTCCTCCTTCCTTCCCCCCCCATAAAAAAAAGTGAGTGATATGAAAAATGAAAATAAAAATGTATGTAAAAATAAAAAATAAATCAAATGAATAATAAATAAGATCTTACGCACCAGAAGAAGAGAAAAAAGAGCAATGAATATAAAAAAAAGAGAAAAGGCAAGGAAGAGAAAGACATGAAAAAAAGAGACGTCAAATAAAGGATAAAACAAGAAACTCAAACACATTTCCATTGACTTAATTTCACTTCAATTCCCTTCGACTATGATGACAAGAGTATTGAGACGAGGACGCGGAGAGGACGACAGATCCCTCTTGAGGCTGCTGGTGCTGTGGCTTTGGCGAGGGGGGGGGGGCGTTGAAAGGGGCTTAGGGGGGGCAGGGGAAGAGGTATTGGGGGGAGGGAGGGAAAGGGGAGGGATGCTGGTGGTGGCTGTGGTCGGGGATTGAAGGTCTAGATCCTGTGGTACTTCGGTGTGGCTGAGGATGCTGTGGCTGGGGTGTGGAGGGCTTGAAATGGGTTTTAGGGGGGCTGGGGGTCGGTATGTGGGGGGAAGGGAAATGGGGAATGGGGAAGTTACTGGCAATGGCTGTGGTGGGGGATCAGAGTTTCTGTTTCTGTGGTGGTTCGGTGTGGCTGAAGATGCTGTGGCTGGGGTGTGGTGGGCTTGCGAAGGGCTTAGTGGGGTGGGGGGAAGGTGGAAAGGGGAGGTCTACTGGCGATGTCTGTGGTGGGGGATCGGAGCTTCTGTTGCTGTGGTGGTTGGGGGTGGCTGAAGTTGCTGTGGCGGCGGAATGGTGGAGGAGAGATAACTGCTGTTGATGGCTGTGGTGGTCATACTGGAGGGACTTCGCAGCTGTGGTGGTCGGGGATATCTGAGGCGGTGGTGGTTTGGGTGACTGTAGCGGCTGTGGTACTGTGGTGGCAGGGTGGAGGGAGCTGCGGCGTTTTGCTGTGGAAGGGGAGGGTGGCAGGCGTGGGCTATGGTGGTAGGGTAACTGAAGAGGCTGTGGTGGGGAGGGGAAAGGGGATGCGCTGTCTGAAGGGTGAATAGGTAGGGGGAAGGGTGGGGGGTGATGTCTGGAAGGGTGAAAGGGCAGGGGGAGAGGAAGGGATTGATGTATGAAGGGTGAAAGTGAGGGGATGAGGTTTGTAGAATGGGGTGATGTCTCTAGGTGAGGGGGATGATATCTGCGGGGGGAAGGGGTAGGGGTGGAGGGAAGGACGAGAAGGAGAGGGAGGGGTGTTGTAGTTAGCGCCATCTGTAGGTAAAGAAAAGCATCATTAAGGTAAGCGTCTCACTCCATTGAACCTCATTATAACGTGATAAAAAACAAAAAGAAAACAAAGCATCCATGATTTACAATACCAATAAGAAATGTTTTAAAAGTAAGTCATTTTATAATAAGAATAAACGTGGCGAACTTTCATTTTACAGAACTGGAGAGAGGAAGAGTTTGTTTGATTGTTAGTTAGATTTAAAAAAAAATGTTTGTGAAGATAAGGTGATGAATGTGACGCACCTTTTTTTTTACTTTACTAGTTTGGAAATATTGTAAGATTAAGTTTTATTATATTCGAGATGATAAAAAAACACCACTTTCGCAATCCAGCAAAACAAATCATTAATAAGTTTCTATCCTGTAAACACACTAAACAAACAACCTAATAAACAAGATCATAAACAAACAATTTCTCATTCAATTCTCGTCTATAATATGAAGTTTTCCCGTAAACCCTGTAAATAAACAACCTAATATAATCTAAGCAAAATATAAAGTAAACAATTGAAACCTCATTCCTTTTTCGTCTATGATATGTAGTTTTATAGACTTACCCCTTCAATAATAACCTTAAGTATGATAAACAAAAAAAAAAAAAAGGTACACAAACAATTTCTCACTTCATCTTCGTCTATATGGAGTTTCCTATCTTATAAGCTCTTTGAATAAACAACCCAATCTAATATAAACAAAATACAAGATAACCAAACGATTTCTTTTACCTATCTATTCCGTATACTAGCGAGCATTTTTTAGCGGGCTTTTTTTTAGCGTTTTTTTTCTCATTATTGTTTCCTTTTTATTGCCCATGAACTGTTTCCTCTACTGTAAAAAAAAAAAAAAAAATGTATTCCGTAAACCCTTTAAATACACACCCCAAAATAATAAAAAAACAAAATATCAGACAAACAACAGAATCCAACCCCCTTTTCCGTCCATGAACCCTCCGCTACTGAGAGTCGAATCCGCTTCAGTGCTCCGTTCATTCTCTATCATTCACTCCGTAACGTCATTAACTCTGCGCAGGGAAGTGGAAAAGGATTACGTCGCGTTTTTTTTAATATATCTTTTTTTGGGGTCACTTTAATAATTTGCGCCGCCTTGTTCTCCCGTCATTAGAGGTGTTTCTCGCGTCTGATTGCCCCGCGCGCGATTCGTCCGTTTTTAATTGGATGGCTTTGTATAAATTCATTAGTTCATCATTCGCGATTGAGGAGGAATAAAATAAAATCATTAGGTCATTATTCTTGATTAAAAGGAATTCAGGTCTCTCTCTCTCTCTCTCTCTCTCTCTCTCTCTCTCTCTCTCTCTCTCTCTCAGCACCTTAGTAGAGGGCCTGGTGGAGGTGGTGTGGGGGGCGGGGGGGCGTGGGAGGGAGCCCCGCCCCTAACGCGTGGAGAGGCGGGGGCTGTCGTTGTGGTGGCTGCTGCTCTTGTTGTTGTTGTTGCTGTAGTTGCTGTTGTTGCTGGTGGAGGGCGTGGGCGTGCATGTAGGCGGCCTTCATGTCGGCGGGGTGGTGGGCTAGGGCGTCATGGGGGTTGATGTTCTGCAGGAGCATGGCGCTGTGTTCCTGGGCCTTCTGTCGGAGCGCGGCGATACTGCTGGACCTGACGAAGAGCTGGGGTTAGAGGCGAGACTGAGGTGCGTGTGGCTTGGGGGATGATGGTGGTGGTGGTGGTGGTGGTGAGGGGTGAGAAGTGTGTGGGGTGTGTGTGGAAGGGGAGTTGGAATGTGTGTTATGGTGGTGTGTGACGAACGAGTGGTGTTAGAGGCGAGACCAGGGTGCTTGTGGGTGGTGGTGGTGGTGGTGGTGTGTATGTGAGGGGGGTGATAGAAGAGTGGAATAGAGATGGGATGTGTCTGAGGTGTATGTGGAAGGGGGAGTTGATCGTGTAAAGATATGGGGGTGGTGGTGTTTGTGGAGTGTGTTGTGAGGTGGTGAGGTGTAGAGTGGCGTGAATGTGGGGTCGGAGTGTAATGTGGTGTGTGTTTTGGGGTGTAGTGACGTGTAATGAATGGTTTCACAGGTGTGTGGTGGTCTATTAATGTTCACAGGTGACTCAGACAAGATTCAAAGACAGGACAAGATTCTAAGACAAGTTCCTAAGACAAGTTCCTAAGATAAATTTCTTAGATAAGTTTCTAAGGTAAGTTTAAGAGAAGTTTCTATGTTCCCTAAGTCTTCCTAAGCTCATGGAAGGATGGGAAGGATGGAGGAAGGATACGCAAAGTGAAGGCGTGTACCTGCCGGAGCCCCGCGTGCCTCTCACCTGAAGTCGTCGCTGGGGGGGGCGTGCAGCTTGCCCTCGCCCGCCTCGCCGTCTCTGCTCCCCTCGTCGTCGGTCAGGTCGCCGCTGCCGTCGTCCATGTCACTCATGTCTCCGCCTCTCTCGCCTTTTATCCTCCCAGCACTACCCCCACCACCACCACTACCTCCCCCTCCTCCTCCTCTGTCTCCTCTCTCCATTCCTCCTCCTCCTCCTCCTCCTCCTAGTCCACTTGTGCCATTACTTCCTCCACTACCTCCTACTTCTCTTTCCCTGTCTCTGTCTCCTCCTCCTCCTGATTCATCTTCCGTCTCTCCTCCTTTGCCACTCTCTCCTCCTCCTCCACCCTCTCCCCTTCTTCCTCCCTCCTCCGTGGTGCCCCCCGTCGCCCCTCCGCCTCCTCCCTCACCCCCGGCTTCCCCCGTGTGCAGGTCCCGTTTCTCCTCGTGGCTGCTCGTGCTCTCGTCCATGTCCTTCTCACCGTCCGCCTTCTGGAGCTGCTGCGCCGCCTCCATGCTCTTCCGGTGCATCCCTGGGGACACCACACACGTTAGGGGGTTGCCGAGGCCTCGCAGCACTCAGGGTAAGCCTCAGCGTCGCCTGCTGCTTGGCGCTTAGGTAATATGTATTCTGTTATTTCTTTCATTTCATCGAAGACTCAAGACTCCTCGAGCTCAGGGGCAGCGTCGTGGTGGGAGGGAGAGGCACCCCCGCCCACCCCGCCACCGCCCCGCCCCCCCACTGGAACGCCCGCTCCGCCGCTCCTCACGCCGCCCACAGCACAACCCCTGACCCAGGCCGTCGTGACCCCTGACCCCTGACCCTTGCCTCCTCCCCTGGCAGCGCCTTCAGGCCGCCTCTGACCCGTCTCGGCGGCACTTGAACCTTGCGGCCAAATCGGTTGAGGTTGAGGAGCGTGCGGCGGGGACCGGGCGCCGAGTGGACTCACCTGGACTCTGACCCATACCTAGGAGCCAGGGCGCAGGACACTCCTCACCCGCCTCCACGGACTTGACGATGGCCTCCGGCAGCGGCAGGGAGTGTCGCACCATGGCGCCGTACAGGCCGTACTCCGCCATGATGGTGCTCTTGCCCCACGTCTTCTCCGTCTTGCGCCACTTCGCCCGACGATTCTGGAACCACACCTGCGGGAGGACGGCGAAGCGTGAGTCCCCGTGTGTGTGTGTGTGTGTGTGTGTGTGCCTTATCGCGGCAGAGGCGGCAAGACACACACACACGTTCATTGCCTTGACTGTGTCCAATGGGGTGTGAGAAGGTAAATGTGGCGGCGGGCGGCGGGAGGCGGGCCGTCAAGTGTACAGCCACCGCCCGCCGGGACACCCACACTCCATCAGGCCCCGACGTGAAGAGGGGCGAGGGAAGGGGTGAGGAGAGGGTGGGGGGCGGGTTGGGGGGCGAGGGTGACTGGTGCTGGGCTCGGAGGCGGGGGTGAGGGGTCATAGAGCGCTAATAACCTCTACTAAACCCACAAAAGCTCCACCTGACATACTGTGGGGCCAGCACCTCGCCCTCACGGAAACGCTCGCCAGCTGTTCCGCCTCTCAACCCTCTCTCACGCCCCCTGACATTCCCCCACACACCTCTCTGCTATAAATAAGCTAATCGAAACACCCATCTACTCTATAAAAGCTAAAAGCAACCTCAAAATACACTCCACAACACATTATACACCCCTAAAAAAACACTTAAAACACCTAAGAGCGTAGCGTCACCCCCGCCATCTAGGGGAGAAAACATAATCACCAATAAATGTGGTCCGATACAAACATTTCAAAGTGTCTAATATCCCCTCAGTCGTTACGTAGCCGCGGGGAAAGGTACACGCTGACACATAGACGTCCTGGGGTGTTGCTAAGCGTTAATTCATGTGTTGCAAGTGTGTATAGAGCTTATGGGAGGAAGAAGAAGGAAGGAAAGTGAAGACGGTGAATGTGCTGTCATATCAATCCGGTCATCGTGTTTTGAGTCATTTTGTGGGTCATCATCGAGTTTAGCATCATCCCTCTGTTATATTATTTTGTTATAAGTGTGTATAGTGATCGTGTGGGGTAAAGAAGGAAATTATAGTGAAGAAAACGTTATATCAATCCGGTCATCGTGTTTGAGTCATTTTCTGGGTCATCATCGTGTTTTATTGCGTTTATCATTACCTTTCTTTCATATTACTCAGTTTTAAGTGTGTATAGTGCTCGTGTGGGGTTAAAAAAGGAAGATATAGTGAAAAAGACGTTATATCAATCCGGTCATCGTCTTTGAGTCATTTTGTGGGTCATCATCGTGTTTTACTGCGTTTATCATTACCTTTCTTTTATATAACTCAGTTTTAAGTGTGTATAGTGCTCGTGTGGGGTTAAAGAAGGAAGATATAATGAAGAAGACGTCATATTACTCCGGTCATCGTGTTATAAGTCATCTTTTTGGGTCATCGTCGTTCCTCGGGCAGTCTGGCAGCGGCGTGAGCAAGGTATGTGTCTAGTTCCTTGTTTATTTCCCTTATTTTCTGTTATTTCTAGTGTTATTATTGTGTTATTTAAGATTTTACTAACGTTCTGTCATGCTTATAATGTTAGTAAGTCTATAAGAGAAGGTTGTGTTGGGTTACGGGTCCGGTGAGACAGTTTTTCGGTATGAATTGATATTTTTTTTTTAATGAACGTTTTTATCTGAATACTGGACAAAGTAACGATGATTTGCTAATTAATAACCGCTTTCTGATACTATAAACTAACTCCTCCTTCCTTCCTGGCTTCAGTTGTTCACTTATCTTGCTGTTATTGTGTTAATGAATGAAGTAAATTTAGCGGGTACAAATTGAAGTGTGGATATTGTGGATTCATAGTGTAAAGATGATAGGCTATTAACAACTGCTTTCTAATGTTATGTACTGGCCTCTACTCCCTTCCTTGACCTCTCATTATCACCTTTCTTGGTCTAGTGTTAATAAGAATGAAGTAAATTTAACGGGTACAAATTGAAGTCTGAATATTGGACAGTGAAACGATGATAGGCTATTAACAACTGCTCCCTGGTGTTATGTCCTGGCTTCTCCTCCCTTCCTTGACCTCTCGTTATCACCTTTCTTGCTCTCGTGTTAATAAAAGCAAGCAGGAAGGAGTTGGAGTAGAAAATGTGGTATGAACGGAAATTTTTGAATATTGGACAGTGAAACGATGATAGGCTATTAACAACTTCTTCCTGGTGTTATGTACTGGCCTCTACTCCCTTCCTTGACCTCTCATTATCACCTTTCTTGGTCTAGTGTTAATAAGAGCAAGCGGGAAGGAATTGGAGTAGAAAATGTGGTATGAACGGAAATTTCTGAATATTGGACAGTGAAACGATGATAGGCTATTAACAACTGCTTACTGATGTTATGTCCTACTCCCTTCCTTGACCTCTCATTATCATCTTTCTTGGTCTAGTGTTAATAAGAGCAAGCGGGAAGGAATTGCAGCAGAAAATGTGGTATGAACGGAAATTTTTGAGTATTGGACAGTGAAACGATGATAGGCTATTAACAACTGCTCCCTGGTGTTATGTCCCACTCTCTTCCTTGACCTCTCATTATCATCTTTCTTGCTCCTGTGTTAATAAGAGCAAGCGGGAAGGAATTGCAGTAGAAAATGTGGTGTGAACGGAAATTTCTGAATATTGGACAGTGAAACGATGATAGGCTATTAATCTTAACTTTTATTGCTATGTTATATAATGGCTCCTCTTCCTGTTCTGGCCTCTCCTTATTACTCTTCTTGCTCTAGTGTTTATGAGAGTCAAGCGGGAAATAGTTGAAGGGTGGAAAATGTGATCTAAACGTAAATATATGAATGCTTGTTAATGTAAAAATGATAGGCTATTGATAATCCTTTTCTGATGCTATGAACTGGCTCCTCCTTCTTCCCTATCTTCTCAACACCTTTCTTGCTCTAGTCTAGTGTTAATAAGAGTGTAATAAATTTAGCGGGAACAACTTGATTCTCCTTTCCACTCCCTAACCGCCTCCTCCTCCTCCTCTTCCTGCCTCTCCCTTCTTCCCTCTCTCTCCTTGCCTCCGCCGCCGCCGCCTTCAAACTTTCCTTCAATAATTTTCCTGATCTACACTTTATTAGAAATTAATTAAAACTTTTCTCCTATTCTCCGCCTCGCTCTAATTAACGCCTTTGAACGCCCGGAATTAAGAAAGTTTATCGGGGGCTGAGAACGGCAGGACACACACACACACACACACACACACATATATATACAAACGCGCGCAGTGACGTAACGAGTGCGCAATGACGTCATGACCCCGATTATAGGACCCGTAAATAGTTTGAAGTTATTGCTTGTTAGTTTACTTATCTCTTATGTTTTTTTTTTTTTTGGGGGGGTGTAAGAAGTAAAGTAGTGTAAAGTAGTAGAGTAGTATAAAGTAGTTAAGTAGATTTGAGTAAACTAGGTAGGTGTATCAGAATGGGTTTGAAAAATACAATAGTAAGAATAAAAAAAAAAAAAGAGAATAAAGTTGAAATAAAGAGTAGCAAAAAAATATATATATCTAGAGAAACAGATAGGTCGGTAAATGTTCTGAGAGAGAGAGAGGGGAAAATCTACCCTCTCTCTCTAGGGAGGTGGTCACTTCCTATAAGCCCTGGATCAGCCTTTTAAAGAGAGGAGGAGGAGGAGGAGGAGGAGGAGGAAGGCAGACTGGACACGAGATGAGAGAGAGAGAGAGAGAGAGAGAGAGAGAGAGAGAATGTCCTCGCTGTAATATTCTAAGGTGCAATTACCCTTAAATCCCCATGTTATTACTGCGTTAAGCCCTGGCGGATTGGTCTAGTGGTTCGCCTGGGTGCCCGCTCATCCCCGCACCCACGGTTCGATTCCCCGGCCGAAACAGCTGACGCGCGGCCAAGCTCCTGACCGTCCGGCTTCTTAGGGGAGATTAATAGGGTTTGGGATGTCAACTGAAGCGTGTAACTGGTAACTTGGATGATGAGTTAGTGAGTGGCCAGTGTGTGTGTGTGTGTGTGTGTGTGTGGAGAGGCCCTCAGTGGGGGTGTAATGAACCAGAAGTTGCTGTGGTAAGGATACGGAGATTGGCGAGTTGGCAAAGTGCTCATTTTTTTTATATATTGTTGAGGGGAGACTCAAAATATGCTTCTAAAAATGTATGCCTAGAAATAGCCTACATGATGAGGGAATGGCGCCACTATAAACACTTGCTTGCGCCATGACGGGCTGGGGCCGACTACCATCCAGGCCCCTCAAGCAAGCCTACCGGCGCTATAGGTTCAGACGGAAAAATGAAAAAAAAAAAAAAATGTTGAGAAGCTTCGTTTGATTGAGAGTAAGTTTCAAGTTTTTTTTTTTTATATATTTACAGTGCAGTAACATGTGATTATATTTTGTACCTATGCTTATTTTATCTTTCTTCAATAGCCTTCACTAACATCTACGCGTTTCTAAAGAATGATTGATATTTGAAGCGTGTCTGAGTAGTTTTTTTTTTTCTGAATCAATATCTTCATCAGTTATATTTATTCGATGTTACTCATATTTTTTTTTTTACAACAAAGGAGACGGCTCAAGGGCAACAAAAAGAGTGGAGAGAGAGAAGCCGCTACCCACCGCTCCCAGATTTGCTTTAAGAATTCTCGATATAACACATCACATCTGCATTATGGAATCTTAGCTAAACTTTCAATCACTTCTTCATCATCTGTTCTTATTCTTTTACTTTCATGACCTTAACGTTCCCTTAGTTCATGTTCCTTTAACTTTTCACGTTCCTTAAGTTTCAATCACTTCTTTATTAGCTCTTCACATTCACGTTCGTTTTCATGACCCTCGTGTTCATTTACCTCACGTTCCTTTGACCGTTCAACTTTCAATCACTTCTTTATCAACTTATACACATTTGCTTTCATGACCCTCACGTTCCTTTAGCTCACGTTCATTTACCTCACGTTCCTTTAACTAACCTGCAATCACTTCTCTATCACCTGTTGTTATTTACCTTTATCAGCTGTTGTTATTTACCTTCATCAGCTGTTCTTATAAACGTTCGCTTTCATGACCCTCGCGTTCCTTTAGCTCACGTTCCTTTATCTCACGTTCCTTTCAATCACTTCTCTATCAGGTCTTCTTATTTACCTTTATCAGCTGTTGTTATTTACCTTCATCAGCTGTTCTTATACACGTTCGCTTTCATGACCCTCACGTTCCTGTACCTCACGTTCCTTTAACCCAGTGGCATACAGGCGTAACAATCGCGTCTGACTCCTTCTCCTTCCTCCTCGTCATGCCCTCACACACGCCCCATTACCACGCACCTTAACGCCTCGCCCTAATGTCTCAATGTTCTCATAACCCTTTAATTAAGTCTGGGGGTGTTCGGGCGTCCTGGTGTCCTACTGTTTTACGGACCCCGCGACCTAAGGACATTAATATTAGGAGGCGAAGGAGGAGGAGGAGAAGGAGGTGGAGTGAGAGGTGGTGGTGGTGGTGGTGGTGGAAGAAGAGGGAAAATATTTAATGTCCACAAAATTAAGGATCCTTGAGTGGTTTTTATGTATTTTTGTGCCTCCTCCTCCTCCTAATCCTCCTCCTCCTCCTCCTTCTTCTCCTCCCCTCACGCATCTTCCGCAATAAGTCAATTAAACTCTCCACATCTTCTATATTAAGCTCCTTTATTTAGACGAAGCTCAATTTAGCGCCCGAGAGGAGGATGAGGAGGAGGACAAGGAAGAGAAGCTGGAGGAGGTGTCGGAGGGAGGACAAGAAAGAAAAGAAGAAGCAGGAGGAGGAGGAGGAGGAGGAGGAGGACCCAGGCTCAGAAGAAGAAGAGGAGGAGGAGGAAGAGGAAGAAGAAGAGGAGGAGCGTTTTAATGATCGGAGGCTGTAATTCGTAATAAAGCCTTTCCCTTCTCATCTTCCTCCATAACCTCCCTCGGTGCTGCCCCCTCGCGGCCATCCCGGTAATGAAAACTGGCCGCGGCGGGAGAAGTTGGGTCATTCCAGGCCATTCCGGGGCATTCCTAGCGTTCCCGCGCGGCTCCGGCGATGACTAATGACCAATACGACGATTATGAAAGGCGGGAATTGGGCGGTGACAAGGAGGAGGCGCGGACAATAAGGCGACGGGTTGTTAAGTGGTGGTGGTGATGGTAATGATGGTGGTGGTGGAGTGGTAATGATCGTGGTGGTGGTGGTGGTTGTGGTGAAGGTGGTAGCGGTAGTGGTGGGGGGGTGATAGTGGTGGTGGTAATGTTCGTGGTGTTGGTGGTTGATGGTGGTGAAGGTGGGAGCGGTAGTGGAGGTGGTGGTGATAGTGGTGATGGTAATGTTCGGGGTTTTGGTGGTTGATGGTGGTAGTTGTGGTGGTAATGGTCGTGATGGTTATGGTGGTGATATTATATTAGTGACGGTGGTGGTGGTGGTGATGGTGAAATTGTAACGATGGGGATAATGTAATTGTTAAGATTGATGGTGGCTGTTGTTGTTGTTGTTGTTGTTGTTGTTGTTGGTGGTGGTGGTGGTGGTGGTGGTGATACAACGTCTAAGAAATCTACTATTCATCCCTATTATTTTCTTTTTTTTTCTTTCTTCCTCTTTTTCCGCTAAACACTCCCTTCCCAACCTCCTCCTCCCTCTTCCCTTCTCTCCTTCCCCCCTCCCTACTCCGTTTCCCCCCTCCTCCCTTCTCTCCCTGACTCCTCCCTCCCTCCCCCCTTCCCCCTCATCATGCGTCTCCGTCACTCCAAATTTCTTGTATTTATTTATTTATTTGTTCTTTTATTTGTTGTCTTCAGAGAGAGAGAGAGAGAGATCTAACTTTCGACTTCCCTTGACAATCATCCATTCGACTCATCCTCATAAGTCACCCATCATCTCCTCCTCCTCCTCCTCCTCCTCCTCCTCCTCCTTCACACACCCTCTCTTCGGGTGTTATTTCCTTATACCCTCCCCCTCGACCTTCTCTCTCTCTCTCTCTCTCTCTCTCTCTCTCTCTCTCTCTCTCTCTCTCTCTCTCTCTCTCTCTCTCTCTCTCTCTCTCTCTCTCTCTCTCTCTCTCTCTCTCTCTCTCTCTTACCGCACATAACTCATAAACCCTGTGTGTGTGTGTGTGTGTGTGTGTGAGAGAGAGAGAGAGAGAGAGAGAGAGAGATCGTTAACATGTACATATCAAGTTTAAATAATTGATATCACGTGATTTTGATATGAAAAAAAAAAATAACGTAATTAGTGCTGAAGATTTAAATGATTCTAGCGTGAGAGAGAGAGAGGGAAGGAGAGGGGAGGAGGAGGGAGGGAGGAGGCAAGGAGGGAGGGAGCTTCTGTCTTGGTGTCCTTTACAATCCCTCACTTTAACGAGCTCGAAGGGCCACGAGAGGGGGGGGGGGTAGGGGGGGCAGGGGGGGCGGGCCACTGTGGGAGCCCTGAATCAAGTTTGGGTAATTCAATAAGGACCCGGATCGTCTACTCTCGCCCCCACAACAACCTATAAAGTGGGGACGTTTTGGGGTGGTCACTGGGGCGCCTTGTCATTCCCCCCCTCCCCCCCCTGCCCCTAACTTCTCCTCTCATATCTCCCCTTTGTCACCCTCGTCCTTCCTCAGCCTAATTTAGTTCATGTTCTCTCTTTCACTGTTCTTCCTTCCATAGTATTTCGTGTTCCCCTGCCTCCCCCTGCCCCCCCCCTGCACCCCCCTGTCACCCCTGCCCTTCCCCAGCCTCCTTCCTTGTTCTTTCTTATAGTATTTCATCTCCCTGTTTCTCCTCATATCCTCCCCTTCTCCCTGTATGCTTTCTTTCCTCCCCTTCTTCCTTCCTTCTACTGCCCTCTGCGTCTCTTCCTCTCCCTGTCCTCCTCAGCTTTTCTTCTGCTTTTTCTACCCCCTTCTCTCCCGTCCCCTTCCCTTCCTCAGCCTCTCCAGTGCCTCTTTCTCCCCTTTACCTACCCTGTTCCTCTTCACTTTTCACCCCCCGTCTTGTCTCTGGTGTTCCCTCCCTCCGTCTTTCTTATATCTCCCCAACTTTACCTCCTCCTACTCCTCCTCCTCCTCTCGCCTCGTAGAACTATCGAAATCTCTCCCATGTTCCCGTGGATCTCACCCCCCCCTTTCTCTCTCTCTCTCTCTCTCTCTCTCTCTCTCTCTCTCTCTCTCTCTCTCTCTCTCTCTCTCTCTCTCTCTCTCTCTCTCTCTCTCTCTCTCTCTCTCTCTCTCTCTCTCACCCCAGTGGCTTGGCGAGAAAATAGGAAGATTGATAAAAATGATGAGTGGGTTTCCAGAGAGAGAGAGAGAATCAATCCCTCAGACCATCGAATGACTTATGTCCTCGACTCGTCCTCCTTTTTACAAATATATGGGAGGGGGGTCTCTCTCTCTCTCTCTCTCTCTCTCTCTCTCTCTCTCTCTCTCTCTCTCTCTCTCTCTCTCTCTCTCTCTCTCTCTCTCTCTCTCTCTCTCTCTCTCTCTCTCTCTCTCTCTCTCTCTCTCTCTCTCTCTCTGATCTCCCTTGTCTTCAGTTCTTTTTTTCCCTCCTTTCCTCCCTCACCCCCCTTCCTTTCCTCTACCTATTCCTGTACTTTCCTCATGTTTCTTCCTTCCTTCATTACCTTCAAATCCCACTCCTCCCTCATGTCCCATTTCCTTCTGTCTTGTTCTTTCCTTCCTTTGCTTCCTATCACTTGTGTTTTTCCTCCGTTCTTTCCTTACCCTACACCTCCCTTCTATGCCTTCTCTCACTTAATTCTCCTCCATTCCCTATGCCCTCTACATATCCATCCTTTCCCATCGCCACCCATTCCCTCTCCCTTCCTTTCCTCCCTTCCTGTTCGTCCTCCTTCCATCTTGTTGGGCTCTTGAATAAGCGTGATTCCCATTGTATTCCCATCCCTTCCCATCACCACCCATCTCCCTCTCCCTTTCCTTCTCCCTTCCCGTTCCTCCCTTCCTCGTGTGGCCCGTGAGTAAGCGTGCTTCCTGTGCTTCCCGGGCCCGGCATTGAGCATAATGAGGCGGCGTCGGCAGCGTGATTCACAACATGCGCGAGGGGGCCGCGGAGTAATCAGATTCCTCCTTCAGTAATGGCCATCGATACAAATTTGATCATTGCGTTAGCTCGGCGCGGCGCTGGGCTCGGCGGCCGCTGGGAACGAGCCTTTAATATCTCCGCCGGGAAGGATATTTAATACTACATTAATCATCGAGGGGCGTCGGCGCCTCCCGCAGGTCGTATCCCTCCGGCACGCCCGCGGCCACTAGCGCCCCTCGGCCAATCGGCACAAGGGCGGCGGGGCGGCGGCGGGGGCGGGGGCCGAGGCCGGGGCGGGCGGGACAGCGGCTATCACCAGTAATGTCCCCAATATTTCTCCCACAAACCGCGATGAAGGACCCTCCCCCCCTCCCCCACTCCCTTTTGGACCCTCCCTACACCCCCGCCCACCCCTCTCCCTCTGAAGTCCTCCCTCCTTAGTTCTCCCTCCCCCCCTAGTTTAGTTTCTCCCTCACTTCCTAGTCCTCCCTTCCTCCTTACTTCTCCCTGCTTCCCTAGTTTAGTTTCTCCCTCACTTCCTTGTCCTCCTTTCGTCACTCCTTACTCAAGTCCTCTCCCTCTATGTCACTCCCTTCGCTTCTTGAATCTCTCCCTCTTCTCCTACTTTCTGTTCCTCTCCTTTCCTTCCTTCCTTCTCTCCTCATAGTATTCCCTCTTTTATCATTCTCCCTAAGTTCCTATGATTCTCCTTCTCTCCCATGTCCTTCGTCCTTCCTTTCTCTTCCATTCTTCCTTCCTTCTACCTCTTTTTTTCTAGATTTTCCTTCCTTCCTTCCACCATTTCTATTGTTCATTCTAGTATTCATTGTAGTCTTCCTTTCCTCCCTCCTACGTTCCTTCTTCTCTCTTTCACTTCCTCCCTCCTCCCTTTTTTTTGCTTTTCCTTCCTTCCTCCTCCCTTCTCTGTTCCCTCTTCCCTTCCTCCCTGCTCTTGGTCTTAAATCTGAACACTTCTTTTCCTTCCTTTGCGCTCCTTTTTTTCTTTCCTCGTGATAGTTATTTTCCTTTATTTTTCCTTTACATCTTTATACTTTTATTTCCTCTGTGTTTGTGTCCTTCCAATTTGTTTCCTTTATTTTTGTACGTCTCCAATTCGCTTTTGTTTACTTATCCATTTCCCTCTTTCTCTCGCTCCTTTGTTTTATTTTTTCCATTCATGTTTTTTGTTGTCTTTTTTGCTATCCTCCTCCTCCTCCTTCCCCTCCTCCTCCTCCTCCTCCTCCAGCTCCTCCCTAAGGAATATTTGTGGCTCTGTCGTAGGTTTGTAAACGAATATAAATATCAATATACAAGTCCTCTCCGTGTGTGTGTGTGTGTGTGTGTGTGTGTGTGTGTGTGTGTGTGTGTGCATTGATTTTTTATATTTACAAGCTCACCATAATAACAAAATTGCATTAGTATTAGTATTAGTGGTGATGGCAGTAGTAGTAGCAGTAGTAGTAGTAGTAGTAGTAGTAGTAGTAGTAGTAAATGTTGTTGTAGTAGTAGTAGTAGTAGTAACCATCATTATCGTCACCATCATCATCATCATCATCATTCGCTATATTTTTTCACCCGTTTACTTTTCTTCCCCACTCCCCAAAAATTGAATGACAAATCGCTAACATAACTTTTTTTTTCCTTTTATGTGTTTTTCCTTCGGTTAATCAAAATTATATATCTTTTGGCTGTTCACATTTTTCGAATTTCCTTTCTTTTTCAAAATTAAATAATGATAAATCGTTTGCCTTCTTTCTTTTCCCCGTTGTTTAAACTTTTTACTTGGTTTGAAAAAAAATATCGTGTGTGTGTGTGTGTGTGTGTGTGTGTGTGTGTGTGTGTGTGTGTGTGTGTGTGTGTGTGTGTGTTTCTTTCATCACTTTCTTTCAGTTTTTTTATTGCATTTCATTCATATTTTCTTTGTATTTTTGCTCCTGCTATTTTTCTACTTCGTTTTATTTCTTTATTGTACTTTTTTTTCTTTCCTTTAAAACAAAAACAAAAAATATAAATCATTTCCCAGTAAATTTATCTTTCTTTCTTTCATCACTTTCCTTCTGTTTTTTTTTTTTATTGCATGTCTCATTTTCTTTGTATTTTTTTCCTCCTTCCTCATTCTACTTCATCTTTTCTTTATTACTTCTTTCTTTCCTTCAAAACAAAACAAAACAAAAAATATATAAATCGTTTCTCCGTCTTATTTAATCGTTTTTCTTCCCCTCGTTATAAAAAAAAGATCGTGAAAAATCGTTGACATATTTTTCGTCTCACATTTTTCTTTGTTTTGTTTTCCTTTTCGTTCTCTTGTTCAAAAAATAATAATGGATCGTTAGCATGTTCTTTTTACTATAATATTTTTTCCATTCTTATTTTTGTTTCTGTTTCTCTTCGTTCTGTTAAAAAGAGTAAAGAAATAAGAAACTGTCAATATCTTTTTCTAAATTTTTTTTCTTCTTTTCTTCTTTTCTCTGTTTCTCTCGCTTATTCTTGGCCTAAAAAATTATGATAGATTGTTAGCTTTTTTTTATTTTCTATGTTTCCTTTTTTGTTTGTTTCTCTTTGTTGTCTAGTTCAAATAGCAGTAATACATCTTTAGTATATTATTTTTTTTTCACATTTTATATTCTTCTCGTTCTCTTTGTTCATCTCCGTTCTGATATTAAAAAAAAATTAAAGTAGGTCTATTAATAAATTTTTAGTATCTTTTCTCCTATCTTCTATTTCTTCTTTCAAATAGTAGTAATTAGTATATTATTTTTTTTTTCACATTTTATATCCTTGTTCTTTTTGTTAATCTCCGTTCTAATATTCAAAGACTAAAGTATTAATAAATCTTTAATACCGGTATCTCTTTTCTCTTACCTTCTGTTTCTTCTTTCAAATAGTATTAATGCATCTTTAGTATATTATTTTTTTTTACATTTTATATCCTTGTTCTTTTTGTTCATCTCCGTTCTAATATTCAAAGACTAAAGTATTAATAAATCTTTAGTATCTCTTTTCTCCTACCTTCTCTTTCTTCTTTTTGTTTTTCTCTTCTATTTTCGTGTTAAAAAATTATAATAAGACGCTATCATGTCCTTTTCTATCTCTCATATTCTCTTTATGTTTGTCTCTCTTCGTTCTTATGTTCTTCTCCCATTTTCTCTTTTTCATCCTCCCATTTTCTCTTTTTCATCCTCCCATTTTCTCTTTTTCATCCTCCCATTTTCTCATTTTTTCATCCATTTTCTCTTTTTCATCTTCCCATTTTCTCTTTTTCATCTTCCGATATTCTCTCTTTCATCCTCCCATTTTCTCTTTTTCATCCTCCCATTTTCTCTCTCATCCTCCCATTTTCTCTTTTTCATCCTCCCATTTTCTCTTTCATCCTCCCATTTTCTCTTTTTCATCCTCCCATTTTCTCTTTCATCCTCTCATTTTCTCTTTTTCTCCCATTTTCTCTCTCATCCTCCCATTTTCTCTTTTTTCCATGTTTTCGTTCCTCCCCGTTCTCGCGTTCCTTTGTCCGCCGTTCACTTTGGCTCCCTCGCCCGGCGTCACCCCGCGTTACATGTTGCCTTTATTTTGTTTTGTGCCCCCTTAAAAGCCGGACAAGTAACTATTCCCTCCTCTCTCTCTCTCTCTCTCTCTCTCTCTCTCTCTCTCTCTCTCTCTCTCTCTCTCTCTCTCTCTCTCTCAGTTTTTCGTTGTTTTCGTTTATTTTTGTTATATATGTTTGTAATTTTGTTTTTCTAGTCATATTTCCACTTCGTTTTCATTGTTCTTGTTATTCCTCTTTGTTCTTCTTCTCTCTCTCTCTCTCTCTCTCTCTCTCTCTCTCTCTCTCTCTCTCTCTCTCTCTCTCTCTCTCGCTGTGTTAGTTTTCGTCATTTTTCATTTATTTTTTGTTATCTATGATTGTAAGTTTGTTTTTCTAGTGTTTTTTTCGCTTCTTTTGTTGTTCTTCTTGTTCCTCTTTCTCTTTCTCTCTCTCGTATCTCACTCTCTTTCTTTTGTTCTTTTTCTTATTCTTTCTTTCGTGTTTTCAATCTTATTCCTCGTCTACCTTTTTTTTTATATTCCTCTCTCTCTCTCTCTCTCTCTCTCTCTCTCTCTCTCTCTCTCTCTCTCTCTATCTCTCTCTCTCTCTCTCTCTCTCTCTCTCTCTCTCTCTCTCTCTCTCTCTCTCTCTCTCTCTCTCTCTCTCTCTCTCTCTCTCTCTCTCTCTCTCTCTCTCTCTCTCTCTCTCTCTCTCTCTCTCTCTCTCTCTCTCTCTCTCTCTCTCTCTCTCTCTCGTAGCTATTCACTTTAATAACTTAGGCTCCCTTTATTTTCTTTCTCAAACGCTTGCCTTCCTTCCTCCCCTTCTCTCCTTCTCCCTCCCTTTCTCCCCTTCTTCCTCCCTTCCTCCTCGCACCCCTTCGCAAAGTACCGCCCAACCCTTCTCTTCCCTTTTCTATTTTTCTCTTTTATCTCCTTTTCTCTCATCCGTTACTTTCTTTTCATCGTTATCTGTTTCATTTTTCTTCCATCATTCGTTTGTTTCTTTCTCTTATTTTCTCCAATGTTTGTTTTGTCATCTTTTTTTAGTTCTTTCCTGTTTTCTTTTGGCTCGTCTGTTGCGTTTTTTTTTAATTTTATTTATATATTCGTGTTATTTTTTTTTGGTATGCTTTTCATCCTTCCTTCGTTTCTTTCAATATATTTCATTATTTTTATCTCTCTCTTCCTATTCCTTTATCTATCTGTTGCGTTCTGTTCTTTATTTTCTTTTTTTCTGTTATTCTCTGCCAGTTTTCATGTTCTCTCTTGTTAATTTGTTTTGTTCCACCTCTTCCTCCTCCTCTTGCTCTCCCTCTCTTTCTCTCTTGTCCGTTTTTCTCTCTTCTCAGTCTCCGTCTCCTCCTCCTCCTTCCCTCTTGTTTATTCTCTTATCTCTTCCCCACTTTGTTCTTTTTTTCCCTTTTCCCTTCGTTTGTGATTCTCATTCTCCGTATCTAGTCTTATTCCCTCTTTCCTTTTTTCTATTCCTCGTTTCTTTCTGTTTCTCCCCTCCTCCCTGCTCTCTCTCTCTCTCTCTCTCTCTCTCTCTCTCTCTCTCTCTCTCTCTCTCTCTCTCTCTCTCTCTCTCTGTTTGTCTTTTCCTCTCATTGTTGCTTCTTTTCCTTCATTTTCTCGCTTTCTTTCACCGGTTTATGTATCCTATTTTTATATCATTCACTCTTTACTCTCTCTCTCTCTCTCTCTCTCTCTCTCTCTCTCTCTCTCTCTCTCTCTCTCTCTCTCTCTCTCTCTCTCTCTCTCTCTCTCTCTCTCTCTCGCACGCCCCGTTACACACACGCCTTGGAGCCTCGGTGGTGTAGTGTTCCTGGTGGCTTGTAAATGCGCCTTTTGTACGGGGCACTAAATCAACGATGCTCACGACGCGGCGAGGAGAGGAGAGAGAGACGCTAATGTGCTTCAGCCCGCCCATAGAGGAACACAACTACAGCTCTCCTTTGCTCCTTGTTGGGTTAATGTTTCGTGATGTTCTGGTTAGGTTAGGTTAATGTTGTGTTATGTTCTTTCTGGTTCGTAACACCATAACGGAAGTTTCTGATGGAAGAGAGCTATGGTTTTTGAGTTAAGAAACAGTGTAAGTGTTGAATTTGAAGCCCATTGAGCCTTCGACGTATATTCCATTATGTATAAGCGGTTATTTTCTTGCTGCATAACTAAAAAAAAAAAACACTGGACCGTTTCAAGTATTTATATGTTATATCCACTGAAGATCTGCCGTGTTAGAAGATAAAAATAAAAGTCTGTATTATTTTCAAGACCGGTTCTGTCCTCGTAATGGAAAAAGACATTGGCTAGTTTCAAGTCACACAAATTCGATACATGGAAGGCGTACCGTGTTAGAAGCTTTACAAAGGAGTGTATTTAAGTCTTTCAAACTCGGCGGCATATAACAAACTAAAAACCTCCCTTTACTTGAGGTAGAATAGGTATATCGTTTTCTCTCATTGCTGGAGGTAGAATATGTCTTTCCGTCCCTTTGCTGGAGTACCTGTGTTGTCTTTGCGGGCGCGGCGCGTGAAAGGAGGTAAAAGCGAAGTCTTCCGGTGAATTACTTTTGTGCGGGATTAGAACACGATCAAAACAGGACTTAAACACGATTCCCATTGATCATCGCGACAACAGATTAACGCGATTTCCGATGAAACTCTCGCCTTCAACTGAACGTTTTGAGGCTTCCTGGAAATGACTTATCTGAAAAAAAAAGTCCTTTCTGCCTCCGGGAAAAAAAAAGATTAAAGAACACTAATAAAACGCCGCTGAAAGAGAGAGAAAGAGAGTGAAAAAAGGGAACGCGACAAAAAGCTTTTAGAATGGCAAGCATGAAATGGAATAAAAGTCTCGGTAATGAAAAAAAAGTCGTGTGTATCTTTGAGTATCAGAAATTCCTTTTATCTTATCTCTCTCTCTCCCTCTCCCTCTCCCCCTCCCCCATTCCCTCACTTTCCCTTTCACGCCATCCTCACCTCCCCATCTCCCTCCCCTCCCCCTCTTCATCTGCACACCCTCCCTCCCTATCCCCTTCCCCCATTCACACCTATCCCTCTCCCTTCCTCTCCCTCCCCATCTCTTTATTGTTACTCTATCTCCCTGCTCCCACTCTCCCTCTCTCCCTCCTTCCTTCTCCCTCATCTTTCCCTTACTATTCCTTTCTCTCCCTTTCTCTAACCTACTCCCTTTCTTCTTTTCTTCTTATGATCCTACCTCTTCATCCTTCCCTTCTTCCCTTTTTCCTCCCTTTCTACGCCACCTTCCCTATTCTTCCTTCCTTTATACGTTTCTCCCTCTCCCTTTTTCCTCTCTGCACTCTCCACCTCCTCCCCTGTTCTCCCTCCTCCCTTACCTCTCCCTCCCCTCTCTACCTCTCTGTGTTAATCTCTTCCCCTCATATCATACTCTGCCTCCATTTTCCTCTCCCTCCCTCTCTCTCCCTTTGTACATCTATTTTACCATTCCATATTCCCCCTTTCTCTGTTTGTCTTCTGTCTATCTGTCTTCCATATTCTCCCTTAACTAACTCTCCTCCCTCCTCTTCCCATGTTTCCCTTTCCTTCCCCCTTTTTCCTCTTTTTTTTCCCCTTGTCAAGTGTCTGCCTCTTCCCATACTCTCCCTTGACTCTCCTCTATCATCTCCCTCCACATCTCTTTCCTCCTCCCTCCATTCCCCTCCTTTAGTATATACTCCCTCGATAGTATATACCTACACCCTCCCTCCTCTCTCTCTCTCCCTTGACTCTCCTCCATCATCTCCCTCCGTCTCCCTCTCCTCCTCCCTCCATACCCCTCCTTTAGTATATACAACCTTGATAGTATATAGCTACACCCCCCTCCTCTCCCTCTCTCCCTTCCCTCCCTCCTCCTCCCCCCCTCACCGTCCACTCCCATAACCTGCGGCCGATGAATCTACAAAAAACTCCAACTTTTTCGTGCTGTCTTTTTTTTCGGTTCGTGAGAGAGACAACAGAACGGCCTCAGGTAAATGCCAGTCGAGGAATTCCCGGCGCTTTTCACCTGGACGCGCGCACAGGTGAGTGGCGGCGGCGGCGGACAGGTGCGCGCTGAGAGGAAGTGCTCGCTGCTATTTTTTTTTCGATTTTTTTTGTGTTTTATATTTTTGAGTTGTTGAAACGTATATGTGTGGTTGTATCGTCCTCTTTCTTTCTTTCTGTCTGTCTCGCTTTATCTGTCTTTATTTCTATTTCCTTCACTGGTTATATCTGTTTGAAGGAGTAGTTATGATGTTTGTTTATTTATGTTTTTCCATTTTTCAAGGCATTTTATATTAACTTGTAACTCGAAAATGCAACTGATGAAAAGGAAAGGATCTGTTAAATGTATTGTTATTTTTTGTGAATATTTTTTTCATTATAAACTTTAAAAAAATAATGGAGTATATCTGCTATCCCTACTACTACTACTGCTACTACTACTACTACTACGACTACTACTACTGCAACTACTACTACTACTACTACTACTACTACTACTGGATTTTACAATAAAGTAGAGTGTATCACCCCAACTAATATTATTCAAATTCTAACTCACTTTACTTTCCCCATCATCATCATCATCATCATCATCATCACCCATCACCAGCACCAGCAACAAAAACATCAACATTCCAGCATCAACATCAACCACCACATCAATTTCCCTCCTGTCTTCTGTTAGTTCCTTGTTATCATTGTTTTGTTATTGTTCTCCTTATCGTTGTGTTCTTTCCCTCGCCCACTTTTGTTGTTATTGTTTGTTCTTCCGCTGGATTACTCTCTTTCTCTCTCTCGTGTTGCAGAGAGAGAGAGAGAGAGGATTTAGCTATCTTTTTTTTTTCTTTACATTCTTCATATCGGTCGATCGTTATGTGCAAAGCGACTATGAAGGGGCGGGAGAGATTTGTGGAGGGCAGAGTAATATTGTAGGACGAGTTAGTCTGATGACTTTCCTCTGCAGCACGTCTCTCTCTCTCTCTCTCTCTCTCTCTCTCTCTCTCTCTCTCTCTCTCTCTCTCTCTCTCTCTCTCTCTCTCTCTCTCTCTGCCCTAGTTGTTAGTGATTGGTTTGGTTTATTTGTTTATTTTCTGTGTAATCTGTCTTGGTCTGTGTCTGTCTGTCTGTCTTACTCTCTCTCTCCTCTCTCTCTCTCTCTCTCTCTCTCTCTCTCTCTCTCTCTCTCTCTCTCTCTCTCTCTCTCTCTCTCTCTCTCTCTCTCTCTCTCTCTCTCTCTCTCTCTCTCTCTCTCTCTCTCTCTCTCTCTCACCCACATTCCCTTTGCCTTCCCATTCCTTCCCTATCTTCTCCCCTCCTCCCTTCTCCCCTTCTACCTCTCCCTCCCCTTCCTCCCCTTCTCTACCCTTCCCTTCCCTTCTTTCCCCTCGTGACCATGCATACATCACCCTCATCACCCTCTTCCCCCCCTCTCTCCCTCCCCTCTCTCTCTCTCTCTCTCTCTCTCTCTCTCTCTCTCTCTCTCTCTCTCTCTCTCTCTCTCTCTCTCTCTCTCTCTCTCTCTCTCTCTCTCTCTCTCTCTCTCTCTCTCTCTCTCTCTCTCTCTCTCTCTCTCTCTCTCTCTCTCTCTCTCTCTCTCTCTCTCTCTCTCTCTCTCTCTCTCTCTCTCTCTCTCTCTCTCTCTCTCTCTCTCTCTCTCTCTCTCTCTCTCTCTCTCTCTCTCTCTCTCTCTCCTTTAATTCTGTTCTCTCTCTCTCTCTCTCTCTCTCTCTCTCTCTCTCTCTCTCTCTCTCTCTCTCTCTCTCTCTCTCTCTCTCTCTCTCTCTCTCTCCGCCTCCTTTGTGGGGCTTAAAACGTTAATTTAAAGAGTGAATTAACTTATTTGTGAGACGGCGGGGGGTGGAGGGGGGTGGGGGGAGCTGGGGGGTGGGGGAAGGGGAGGGGGGGAGGAGAAGGGGGGAAGGGGTTGGTTTACTTGATGTTTTCTTTTGTTATTGATTTCGTATTTTTTGCATTATTATTATTATTATTATTATTATTATTATTATTATTATTATTATTATTATTATTATTATTATTATTATTATTATTATTTTCCTCTACTTATATTTTTTTTGCGATTTTGCTTCTTATATATTCTACTTTTTTTCTATTTTCCTCTTTTATTCCTTTTTTTCTCTTTCATTCCTCTTTTACTAATCCTTTTTCCTTCTACTTATACGTATATTTTTTTTGCGAATTTACTTCTTACTTTTTTTTGCTTTCTCTTTCTATATTCCTCTTCTCTTTACTATGTGTGTGTGTGTGTGTGTGTGTGTGTGTGTGTGTGTGTGTGTGTGTGTGTGTGTGTGTGTGTGTGTGTGTGTGTGTGTGTGTGTGTGTGTGTGTGTGTGTTTTATTTTCTTGCAATTTTACTTTCTTACCTTTTAGCATTTTATTTTTCCCTCTTCCTTACTGTGTGTGTGTGTGTGTGTGTGTGTGTGTGTGTGTGTGTGTGTGTGTGTGTGTGTGTGTGTACGTATTTTATTCCTGTTGCGTCACCTGAGGGCCTGTGAATGGAGTAATTTCACACTAATATTCCCGGCGCATTCCCACTCCTGAGCTCATTCCCATTCCGAGTTTCTTTTTCATCTTGGGCGCAAATTCGCAATTATTTTGTGTATTAGTTTGGGCGAACGTAAGTTGATTGGAGACTCGTTGGGCTCGTTTTTTTATTTGTGTTTTTATGGCGTGTTTGTTTATTAAGGTTGTATTTTGGACGTGTTTCTGAAAATTGTTATGCTTCGGTTATTGGTAATTCTCCGTTTTGTTTTTTTGTCCTTTTTATTCGCGTTTCTTTACTTAATCATACTTTATTGTTTTATTATTATCTTCATTGTTTCCTTAGTGTCTGTTATTGGTAATTCTCAGTTTTTTTTTTTTATTCGTGAGTTTTATTATTTTACTCATTCTTATTTCAATTGTTTCTTTTTCGTCTATTTTGGGGTGTCATTTTTACCACCAATCTCTATAATATTTCTTATTGTACCGCATTTATATTTTTCATTCGCGAGTTTCTTTACTTAGCCATACTGTCATGTTTTATTATTTTTCTCATTCATATTTCAACTGTTTCTTTTTCGTCTATTTTGGGGCGTCATTTATACCTTTTTGCAATCTCTCTTTACAATATTTATTTTTTTGTACCGCATTTATATTTTTCATTCGCGAGTTTCTTTAGTTAGTCATACTGTCATGTTTTATTATCATCCTCATTCTTACTTCTACTGTTTCTTTCTCTATTTTGGGGTGTCATTTCTACCATTTTTCCAATCTTTGTGTAATATTTATTTTTGTACCGCATTTATATTTTCCTTCTGCTGTTATTTATTTTCTGATATTCCAATCCTTCCCACTTAATAGTTTTTTTTTCCATCCTGAATTGTTTTTGCGTCACCGTTTCAAGTTTCATCCTGCATCAATCCTTTTCAATTCTTCCGTTTTATTGTTTTTTCCTTTCTCTTCTTCACCGTTTCAGATATAATTCCCTTTTAAATTTTCTTCCTATTTTTTCAGTCCTCTTCAACAGCGTTCCAAAATTTTGTTCCCAGGGCGGCGTTCCTTGTTCCCAGGCCGCGGGGGATCACGTGACACAATTAGCCTTGTTATTAGCTCGCTGTCGCCTCACCCGCGCTAACTGCCAATTATCCAGTAGCTGCTGCTGGCTTGTTACACGCCCCGCCAACTCCCTTCACACCCTCACTCACACCTCACGCCCCACGCCTTCCTAACCTACTCTTTCTTTTTCTTTGTTATCCGTATTAAGTTCTGTTTTTCTCCTGTTCTTGTTTATCTTGTTGCTATTCTTGTTCTGCTTCTTGTTTTGTCCTTGTTTTTTTTCTTCCTCTTCAGTCTCCCTCTCCTTTTTCTTTCCTATTCTCAACGTCTTTGCTTTGTTGTTGTTTGTTGTTCTTGTACATCTTTTCTTTTTCTTGTTCTTGTTATTGTGCTTCTTCGTCTTCTTGTTCTTTTTCTTCTTCTTCTTTTTTCTTCTTTTCTTCTTCTTCTTCTTCTTTTTCTTTAAATGAATCTCAACAGTCTCTTATATTTTTAGTGCATAGAAGGGGAAGAATGCATACTTTTCACTGCTATCGAAAAAAATACCAATTGAAAAAAAAAAAATATCACCACCACCACTACTACCACCACCACCACTTTCAACACCACTAACAACAACACCAACAACATCAACGAGGCTAAAGTGCCCTCCGAGTGCATAATCACCTCCGTAATTGGCTGTAAAAGTGTCACGGGAATGGACGCTAATCGGTGAGCGGGAATGGTGAGCCGGGAATGGTGAGCCGGGAATGGGGGGGTGATGGGGGGCGGGGCGGGAGTGCATTTGTAATTACTGGTGATGGGGGAGGAGGGAGGGTGGCGAAGGTGGGGAGGAGGAATATGGGAGTGGTGTGTGTGTGTTTGTGTGTTAGTAATGTTGTTGTTGTTGTTGTTGTTGTTGTTCCGTTATGCATATTTTTGTTTGCTTTTTCTTTACTTTTTTTTTTTTTACATATTCAAGAAAAAAATAACTAATAGAAAGTTTGATATTTTTTCTCTTACACTTTAAAACACACACACACACACACACACACACACACACACACACACACACACACACACACACACACATTTCACCCCCACCTCCTCCCCCACTTCCCCCCACTTCCCCAACCCCCCACCCACCCCTCCTCTACGCCCCCCTCCCCACACCCCCTTCCCTCCCCCCCCTCACACATAGAGGCCAATCAAACGCAGGTGTATCGTTAAACCGGCGGTACTCGGCTCGCGGGCTGCCCACTCACGAGCCACTCTGCGCCAAGTACCGCCATCCCATCGCCGCCATTCCGCCGCCGCTGATGGCACCAACAACGTGATTATGGCGGGAATGGCACGTGTTTGTGGCGTTTGTTTTTTGTATGTTTGTATGTTTGTTTTGAATTGTAGGGCGATGCTTTGATTGTGTTTGTGATTATTTGTTTGCGATTTGTTTATTTTTACTGTGGGTGATTTTCTGTTTGCTTTGTTTGTCTCTCTGTTTGTTTGTTTATTTATGTGGTTTGCTTGTTCTGTTTGTGTATTGTTTATGATCGTTTGTGATTTGATTTTTTTTTGTTTTGTTTGGATTGTGTGTTTGTGTGCGGTGTGTGTGTGTGTGTGTGTGTGTGTGTGTGTGTGTGTGTGTGTGTGTGTGTGTGTGTGCTTGTTTGTGGGTGAGTTATTTGGAGATTGTTATTGTGATTGTTTATAATTTGTTTTTGTACGATTTTTTGGATTTGTATGTTTGTGTGTTTTAAGTTTTGTGTTATTTTTTGCTTGTTTATTGGTGAGGCGTTTGGTTGTTACTTTTTTTTTTTGTCTAGGTTGTGTTGTCTTTCAGCATATTTTTTTTTCTTTTTATCCTCTATTGTATTTTTTCTTCTACTGTATTTCTATTATTCTAGTTTCTTTTCTTCTCTGTCTATTTATTCTATCTTTAGTTCATTTCCTTCGTCCCTTCCTTGATATCCTTCTCTTCTTTATTCTCTCCTCTTCTTTCCTCCTTCTTTTATCTACTTTTCCTTGTCTCCTCTTCCTTTCTTCTCTTCTCCTTTCCCTGTCCTATCCTTTCATTCTTCCTGGTTCTCCCTTCTTTCCAGTCGCTTCTCCCTCTCCTTCCTCTCCCTGTTTCTTCCTCTCCCTCCTCTTGATGCACCCTCTTTCCTCTCCCTGCTTTTTCCTTTTATTCTTCCTGGTTCTCCCTTCTTTCCAGTCGCTTCTCCCTCTCCTTAATTCCTCTCCCTGTTTCTTCCTCTCCCTCCGCTTAATGCAGCCTCTCTCCTCTCCCTGGTTCTTCCTCCCTTTCCTCTCCCTGTTTTTTCCTTTTATTCTTCCTGATTCTTCCTTCCTTACTCTCGCTTCTTCCTCTCCTGTCTTTCCTTGTTTCTTCTTCTCCCTCCTCTTGATTTCTTCCTTTCCTTCCTCTCCCTGTCTTTTCCTTCCTCTCCTTCCTCTGCTACTTCCTCTACTCACTCCTCTCCTGCCTTCCTCCTCTTCCTCCTCTCCCGTCCTCTCCACCGTCATTTTAACCTTTCCCCTTCGCCCCTCAACGGATTTAGAGTTTTGTTTGTATTCTCTTTCTCTCGTTTTTTTCTTCCTCATATTCCTGCATTTTCCTCCTCCCCCTCCTCCTCCTCCTCTTCCTCTCCTCTTTCTCCCCCTCTTCTACAACTAATACAACTACTGTTAATTTCTTTCTCTGCTATAAATTCTACAACAACTACTTCTGCTACTACTACTACTACTACTACTGCTACTACTACTACTGCTACTATGATATCGGTTTTCATTATATCGAGTTTCCTTTCCTTTGTAAATGTTTGTCAGTTCTTAACAATTCGATTTTCTGTGTGTGTGTGTGTGTGTGTGTGTGTGTGTGTGTGTGTGTAAGAGAGAGAGAGAGAGAGAGAGAGAGAGAGAGAGAGAGAGAGAGAGAGAGAGAGAGAGAGAGAGAGAGAGAGAGAGTAGGGGGAATTAAGCAAGAGAATGTCTAAAGGCAGCACCACCACCATCACCACCATCACCACCACCACCACCATCACCACCACTATGAACACCACAACTATTATATCCCCTCCACTACCACCCCCCACCACTATTATAACCACCACCACCACTACCAACACCATCACGAAGACCATCACCATCACCCCCACCATCACCTCCACCATCACCGCCGGAGCCTGCCACACTGCGCCTCTCCCCCCCTTACACTCCCTCCCTCTCCCCCCCTCCCCCCGCCGGTCCAGTTTTCATTACTCCTTGGCCCTTGGTCCATCATCTGGCCGCCGCCGTTCTAATAAAGGCCAGCCGGATATTGACACGCCGGATCCGTCCGTCTCTGCGACTAAATACGGGTTTAATAAAGTGTGACAGCGCCGGCTAAATACCTATTCGCATACAGCTCTTCCCCGTACGCACTAAATTCCAATACAAGTTCTTTGCAGCAGACGACTTACCGCCTCTATTCACCAGCCACCCCTGCCGCTGCCCCGTCTGGCGAATGGTCAATATTGCGCTGCATTGCCCTCCGCCCCTTTCATATGCACCCATTATTGCCAATATCCCCGCTGCAGGCACGTACATAAGCGCATTTGCAACTTCACCTCAGCGAAATGGCGAATTCAGATTACCCAACTAGCATTCAAGTTGCTCATCTCCGCGAACACCGATCAGGCGGGGCGACAGGGAGACCGTGCGCCGCTATATTTTGCCTCTCCATTACTGCCTACGTTAACTCTAATATCTGCAGCGGCGGGCAAGACAGAGGTGCAATACTAGGGGTCGCTGCGCCCGCTTTTAACTTGGGCCGCACGGATGACACTATTTGGAGCTCACACTTAAGGCTATTGAAGGCGGATATGGCGGCGGTAATGACGGCTGGAGGCAGTGTTTACAGCGGGACCTCGATAGCTGCCGCGGTTGTTCGGTCGGCGCGAGAATGCAAGCTCAATACCCTCCTGTCCTGGCCCTCACGGTGTTATTGTCTCACCTTCGCCCTCCTCCCCCTGGCCTCACCTGCACTCCCCTACCTCTCTCCCTACCTGACTATCTCTACCTCCCTCCCCCTGCCGGCGCCTCTCCGTCTCTCGTCAACAGGGCAGATATCTCTTCGTCTGTATCATATCTGTCGCCGCCCTCCGCGCTTATGAAAGTTCGGTCCCGGCACGCTTCGGCCCGTGATCGCCTCTTGCCGCTGTCATCTGTTGCTTCTATATCTCTCTATACATACATATTTCCTTGACCTGCCTGCCTGTGTACGTTTGAGAGGGGGAAGGGGAGGGGGGACTGTGTGTGTGTGTGTGTGTGTGTGTGTGTGTGTGTGTACGGAGGGTCACTCGGCGAGGGTCTTATTCCGTGATGTTAAATTGAGAAGTTTACGTCGGAGAGTTTAACTGTTGCGTATAATCACGGTGCGCCCTTATCCCTCCCCCTCCCTCCCTCCCTCCCCCTCCCTCTCTCTCTCTCTCCCTCTCTCCCCATGAATTATTGACATTTTCCCCTCTTCTGCACCATCATTCCTCTCTCTCTCTCTCTCTCTCTCTCTCTCTCTCTCTCTCTCTCTCTCTCTCTCTCTCTCTCTCTCTCTCTCTCTCTCTCTCTCTCTCTCTCTCTCTCTCTCTCTCTCTCTCTCTCTCTCTCTCTCTCTCTCTCTCTCTCTCTCTCTCTCTCTCTCTCTCTCTCTCTCTCTCTCTCTCTCTCTCTCTCTCTCTCTCTCTCTCTCTCTCTCATCACCTCATGGCAAAGTAAACAAGGTGTGTGTGTGTGTGTGTGTGTGTGTGTGTGTGTGTGTACGTCAGCGCCACCTTCAAGCATTTTTTCGTGACTTTCATAATTATTCTTTAGGAGGATTATTTTCAATGTTCTGCAGACCTATTTTTTTCTTTTTTTGTTGTTACTTGTTCTCCATTCTCTCTCTCTCTCTCTCTCTCTCTCTCTCTCTCTCTCTCTCTCTCTCTCTCTCTCTCTCTCTCTCTCTCTCTCTCTCTCTCTCTCTCTCTCTCTCTCTCTCTCTCTCTCTCTCTCTCTCTCTCTCTCTCTCCACCCTTCTCCACTCCCGTTTCCTACTCCCTTTCCCTCTTCTCTCCCTCCTCCTCCTTTTACTAATCCTTAAGCCTTATGTCTGTCTTTCTTAAACCTTACTTTTCTAGTCTTTTTCTCCCCTTCATTATTTTGTCTTTGCCTGTTTGTTTTCCTCTCCTCTCTTCTCTTCCCTTCTTCATAATGCATTGTCGTTTTTAATCTCTTCCTCCTCTCTCCTTTAACTCCTTCTTTTGCATTCTTCCCCTTTTTATTTTTCTTCCAATTTCTCGAACTCTCGCTCTTTTGTTTTCTTTTCTTCTCTCTTTCCTTCCTTCTTTCTTTCGTCTTCCCTCAACTTCCTCCCTTTTAATTTTTTTTTTGCTACCTCCCATTCTCTCTTCTTCGTCTTCAGTTCACTTCCCTCTCATTCTTTTCTTCATTTCCTCCTTTCTTCCCCTGCTGTGTTTTGGTTTTCTTTTTTGTTTTTCAACTAAAACTTCTTTCTCCAACCCTCCTCTCTTCCTTACTTCTCATTCTGACCAACTTCCTTCTGCATCTTCTTTCCTTCTCTCCTTTCTTACCAACCTTCTTTCCACAACTCCTTTACTTCTCTCCTCTCCTTTCCTCCCTTCTTCTCATTCTTGCCTACCTTCCATCTACATCATCCTTTCTTATCCTTTTCTTCTCTCCTTTATTTATCTCATTCTTGTTTACCTTCCTACCATGTATGCAAACCTTTCTTTCCCCGTCTCTTTTCCTCCCCTCTCTACTCTCTTGATTCTCACCTTCCTTCTTTTCTTCTACGATTCCTTTCCTTTTCTCTGTTTCGCTATTCCTATCCCCTTTTCACACTCCCTCGCAATCTCTCACTTTCACTCTTTATTGTTCTCCGTTTCTTTTCCTTCCCTCTCTTAACTCTTACATTCTTTCCTCCCACCTACAACTCTCTTTCCTTCTCCTTTTCCTCATTTTCCTTTCCTCCCCTTTACCCCATCCCCTTCTCACACCTCACTTTCACTCCCCCCACCTTTTCACTTTCACTCTCTGGCTCACCTGTATCCGGTCCTCAGGTAGGTCTAGTTTGAGGGACAGCATCTCTCGGGCGTACACATCGGGGTAGTGGGCGTCCTTGAAGGCCTTCTCGAGCTCCTCCAGCTGGTAGGATGTGAAGATTGTCCTGCAGGGGGCGTGAAGGAGAGGGAGTTAGTGAAGGATATCGAGGGTGTAGGATGAGTTACTAAAGGATGCTGATAAGGTAGGATGTCTATAGTGATGGGGTGGTCATGAAGAATGTTGAGAGCGTAGGATAAGATAGTAGATGATGTTAAAGGAATTGGGTAAGTTAGTATTGGATGGTAATAGGATAGGATGAACTAGCGAAGGAGGATGTTGATGGTAAAGGATATGATGAGTTAGTCAAGGATGTCGAAGGGATAGGATGAGGTAATAAAGGATGTTGATAGGATAGGGTTAACTAGAGAAAGATGTTGATGGTAAAGGATAGGATAAGTTAGTCAAGGGTGTCGAAGGGATAGGATGATTTAGTAAAGGATGTTCAAAGGTAGGATGTTTTTAGTGATGAGGGATGGTATGAAGGAGGGGAAGTAAGTGAAGGATGTTGAGGGTAGAGGATAAGTCAAAAAAGGATGTTGAGGGTATATATAGGTATGATGGTGGTGATGCTGACGATGAGGATGATGATGACCGTGATGTTGATGGGGTAACGAAGGAGGACAAGTGATGAGGTATTAGTGGTAAAGACAAGAGGACAACGAGGTCACCGCCGCGCGTGATAATTAAGACAAAAAACAAAAAAGCATCGGAGCAGGAAAAGAAGGAAAATAATAAAACAATGAAGCGCCAGAGAAAGAAAAAAAAAGAATATGAGGAAATGAAGAGCCCGAGAGAGAAAGGAAGGGAAAAAATAAGGCTTAGAAAATAAGTAAGAAAGAAAAAAATATGAATCAGAAAAAAGGAAAACAAAAACAATAAAGAATAAGAGAAAGACAGGTAAACAACAACAACAACAACAACAAAACAAGCAATAGAAGGGAGTATGATAATAAGTAGACCAGATAAATAGGTTATAGAAGATTGTTTTGTTATCTGTAAATTCATTGTCTTATTTGTCTGTTTATCTATCTGTCTGTCTGTCTGTCTGTATAGATGTAAAGATTGTTGGACATGTATTTCTGCCTGTATATTTATCTGTCTATGTCTGTCTGTATGTGTCTGTGTCTGTTTGTCTGTATGTCTGAGTGTTTGTATCTGTTTTATTCTCTGTATCTATCTGTCTGTCTATCTATCTATCCCTTTCTCCCTTCTTCCCTCCCTCTCCCTCCCCCTCCCCCCTCCCCCCCTTCATGAATCAAAGCAAGCCAGAGATCATCAATCAATATTTCATCACACTAAGACCTTGTTTGGCCCTCACACACACACACACACACACACACACACACACACACACACACACACACACACACACACACACACACACACACACACACACACACACACACACACACACACACACACACCTGCCGCCTCCTCACACCTGGCTGCCCCGCGCTACACCTGGCTTCACATGGCTTCACGGGCCGCCATTTACTCTCCACCTGTCTGTCTTGATTGGCCTCACCTGACTTCACCTGTTTTTTACTTTTTTTTTTTTCCTGATAGGCGTTGGTCGTATTCTTTTTTTGTTTTGTATGTTTTTTTTTGTTTTTTTTGTGGCCTTTCTTCCTTCCTCTTTGTTCCTTTGTCTTGTCGCATTAAGGGATTTCTATATTCTTTTCCTCCTTCCTTTTGTTGCTGAGTTATGATTTTAGGTTATTTCTTTCTTTTCGATTGGAGGAATTGTTTATTTTGGGGTGATTTCGAATTTTTTTGTGTGGGATTTATTTATGTTGTGAATTTCAAGACTTATTGGGATACCTTCATTGAGAAATATAGGCTACATTCGCTATCTTTCACATTTCTCAAACCTCACCACTGACTAACTTCACTATAAAAAAATGGCAAAATTGCTGTACTCATCTATCAATATTAGTTAACCCGTTATTGCTTGTCTGTTGAATCCGCATATATCAAACTTAATTAGATTACTATGAGTCTTTCCTTGCTTTCTTACTACCAGACCCTCATTCTCATCACGAACTTATCTATCTTAAACAAATTTCTATCAGTTCTACTTCGCTCTCTAACTCCCAAAACCTCAATCTAACTCAAACTCATTTCTACAAGTCCCATCCTGCTCCCATACTTCCAGAACCTTATTGATATCACCCTTATTATAGCCCTTCATCCATATATCTGTTACCTTGTGTATAACTTCAGGAAAAAATATATATTCAACATGGAACCATTTTCTTAGCTCTTTTCCTTGCTTTCATCCCCCAGCATCTCTATATCCCCCTTCCCTTTCTCCCCTGTAATACACTTCTCTGCCCCAGCATCCATCCTTTCTCCCTCCCCTGCATTCCTTTCTCCCTCCACTTAAAACATTACCCTCTCCCTTCCCACCTCTCTGTCTCTCCCTTTCTCCCTGTAGTAGATCTCAGCCTCCCTTTTCTCTTGTCTCCCTCTCTCCCAATCTCCCTCCCTCCCTTCATTTTCGAGACTCTGCCCTTTTCTTTGTTTTCCTCTACCTCTTCCTTTCTTTCGTACCTGCCTTTATTTTCTCTACTACACCACTTTCTGCATTTTCCTTGCGATCCTTTCTTTCCTTCTCTCCCTGTTTGGTTTCTACCTATGTATCTTCCTTCTTTCTCTCTCTTCTTTTCCTCCCTTGATACACTTTCACTCTCTCTTCCTGCCTTCTACCTGTATATTTTTCTCTTTCTCCTTTTCTTCCTTCACTCCCTTTCCTTACTACCTACCTGTTCATCTCCCTTCTTCCCTCTCTTCTTTTCCTCCCAACGCACACACATACACGTTTCTCTCTCTCTCTCTCTCTCTCTCTCTCTCTCTCTCTCTCTCTCTCTCTCTCTCTCTCTCTCTCTCTCTCTCTCTCTCTCTCTCTCTCTCTCTCTCTCTCTCTCTCTCTCTCTCTCTCTCTCTTCTCATCTCTTCTCCCTTTGAATCTTTCTCTCCCTGTTCTTATTACCTCCCTTCTCTTCTTTTCCTCTCTCTACACACACACTCTTTCTCCCTCTCGTTTTCTCTCTCCCTTCTCATCTATTCTCCCTCTATCTCTCACTCGTCGCAGTCTTCTCCCTGCACATCTCTTTCTCCCTTTCCTTACTACCTCCCTTCTCTCTTCTTTTCCTTCCTGCACACATAAACTAACACTCACGTTGTCTCTATCTCCCTCCCTCTCGTTGTCTCTCTTCTCCCTTCTCATCTCTCTCTCCATCTCTTTCTCCCTTTCCTTACTACCTCCCTTCTCTCTTCTTTTCCTTCCTGCACACATAAACTAACACTCACGTTGTCTCTATCTCCCTCCCTCTCGTTGTCTCTTCTCCCTTCTCATCTCATCTCCCTCTCAGGCGTAGCGGCGGGCGGGAGATAATTGTGGGTCGGGGGTTAATTCCGCGTGGCTGTGGCTCCTGATGAAGGCCGGGGCTCAGTTGTGGCGGGTCGTTGCCTCCGCCGACTCTTAATTGTGGCTAAAAGTTGGACAATAGCAGCGCGCGGCTCCCTTGGTCTCGCCTGTGTGTGTGTGTGTGTGTGTGTGTGTGTGTGTGTGTGTGTGTGTGTGTGTGTCTAACTGTGTGGGGGGCCTGGGGGTTAGGGGCTATGGGGGGTAGGGGTGGGGGTATGTGTGTGTGTGTGTGTGTGTGTGTGTGTGTGTGTGTGTGTGTGTGTGTGTGTGTGTGTGTGTGTGTGTGTGGTTGTGTTTCTCCCTCTCTCCCTTTCAGTTTCTCTCTTTCCCCAGCCTCTTACTTTTTTTTAGTTAAGTTTATCTGTCTTTTTCTTTTTTTTATTGTTTTTCTTTATTATTTTTCTTTGTGTATTCCCTTTGTCTCACTTCCTCTTTTCCCAGCCTCTTAGTTTTTGAATTTGTTTTGTATATATTTTCTTCTTTTTCTACTTTTTCTCTTATTCATTTCTCTTTCTTTGTTTCTCTCTGTTTCCCTTCGTCTCAGTTTCCTTTTCCTCAGCCTCTTTTAGTTTTTCATTTTAATTTGTATTTCTTTTTTCTTTCTTTCCTTTCCTTCTTTCTTTCTTTTTTTCTCTCTCTTTCTGTCCTTTTTTCTCTTTCAGGTGTTCTTATGTTCTTCTCAATAACTTTTTCGGTGGTCTCATTATCTCTTGGTGTTGATGTGGTCTCTGGTTCATCCCGTTCCATCCTCTTCCAGTTCTTGTTCTTTAATCTTCTTCTCTTGTATAGTTGTATAGTTATTTATTTATTCACTTATTCTTTTCAACTGTCTATTAATTCAGCCCTTCATTCCTTCATCCATTTATTGAGTTACTTTTCGTTAGGAAGGAAATCGGTTATGTCGTCAATGTCTAAATTTTCTTGCCATTTATTTTTCGCTGGTGTGTGTGAGCGAAGGGTGGAAGGAAGGGGAACTTAGGAAGAAAAAGGGAGAAGGCAGAGAGAGAGAGAGAGAGAGAGAGAGAGAGGTTGAGAGGGAGGGAGAGAGGGAAGGAGGGAGGGAAGTAGTTGAATGTGCCTTTTTTTGACATTCCAGAAGAGAGAGAGAGAGAGAGAGAGAGAGAAGGACAGGAGACATTTTTTAATTGAAGGGCGATAGATGAACGAGGATAATGGCCACAGAGAGGAAGGTGAGGCCCGCGACCCGATCCTCGCCGTCCGTCACTCACTCATTAAGAAAAGAAAAGAAAATAATACCGAAAAATACCTTCATTGGGGTTTAAATTTCACTTCCATCTTACCCATCACTCCTCGGCAATCATTCCGCGCCCTCCCTTCTTTTCCCTTGTTTTCTTTTTTTTTCTTCTATTTATCTGCCCATAGTGCTGTCAGGGTCTCTTGAGGGGCCTGGTAGACGGCCTCAGCCCGTTAGTGGTACATGCGAATTTTTTTTATAATGGCTGCCGTGATATATGACTTTCTTGGCCCATGCTGCTCCTCGGGGCTCCTCGTGACAGAAGTCGTTGAAGTTAGGGTTGGTTGAGGATCCAGGGAGCATGTTAGTCATCTTCAGCCACTTGACGATGGTTGAAAATTGTCAACTGCTTGCTGTGGGTCTTGAATCCGGACCCTCGAGATCAACTTACACGTCTATGCGCTGATTACTCGACCACCACCACAACATAAATAACGAACATTTGGATGCTGAATATAAGTAGCTATTAACCCGTATAAGTCATTCATTGAAACTTTGTAGGGAGCGGGGTCTGGCTAACTGATGTTGTTTGAGATGATGTCCAGGGGCCCAGGACGGGGGAGCCTGTGATGCGGGCGTTGGGGAGTTGTTCAGTTTGGATCTCGGCGCGGGCTGGACTGTAGAGGCCCGAGTTATTTTGTCTCGAGAGGGTGAGCGAGTCTGTGGGATGGCGATGATAGGCTTGTGGACGGACCGAGAAGCGCGATTATTCACACCACATGGCTGCTGTATATAGAGTGACAGATGTATCTTCACCCTATTTGAAACCGGGTCAATATTCTCGTCTTTCAAAAGGATATTAATTTTAGTGTTTCTGTAGTTCTCTTCTTATCTGCCTTTCCCTGCTGCCCAGTCAAGAAAGAAAAGCTCGTGTTTATTACTGATTATTGAAAGATTTTATAATGTGTTTTCTTGTTTTCTCCAGTACTATGACTAAATGGCCCATGAGAGAGACAAGGATAGGTTCACACTCTTAAGGACTTTGTTTATTTATTTTACCGACGAATAAGATAAAACAATCATATAAACATGAAGTAAGAAAGCACCGTATATTAATAAACATGAACGGGTGTGAACTTACGTCGCTTCATCAAACTATAAGATCCATAAATAAACATAAAATAACATGCCACAACTATTACTGAGCGTCTTTATACAGTACGAAACACCATATTTCTCTTCCGTCCCCGCGAGTGTGTGACCCAGTGCGACACACCCCGCCCGGCCCTCCGTCGCCTGTGTGTCCCGCTGATTGGTCCTGAAGGGTGTTGTGACCCGCGTGTTGGCTAGACAGTCCACGGAAGGGAGGGTGACGAAGGGGCGGGAAGGGAAGGGAAGGAAGGCGAAGGGTAGGGAGAGCGAAGCGAGGGTGATGAAGGGGCTGGAAGGGAGGGTGATAAGGGGTCGGGAAGGGAGATAAAGGAATGCAAAGGGTGGGAAGGGCGAGTAAGGGTGAAGGAGGGCGAAGGAAAGGTGGTAAAGGGTCGGGAAAGGGAGGTGAAGGAAGGGGAAGGGTAGGTAGGGAGGGAGAGAAGTTAGGGGAAGCGAAGGTAGGGTGATGGAGGATCTGGAAGGGAGGAGAGGGAATGGAAAGGGTAGGTTGAGGGAGAGGAAGGGAGAGTTAAGGGAGTCGAAGGATAGGAAGGAGGGTGAAGAAAAGTGAAGGGTAGGGAAGGGAGGGAGAGTCAAGAGAAGAGAAGGGAGTAAGGGAGAATATTGAGGGAGAGGGAAGAAGGGAGGAGGAAGGGAAAGTGGTGAAGAGAGGGACGGAGGACGGTAAAATGGAAGAGAGAGAGAGAGAGAGAGCAGGGTGGGGACAGATTTGTTTATTTGAGGTAATCAGAGCATTAGTGGACATGACAAGCGTCCCTTTCCTTCCCTCCCGGGCACCAACGCGACCCATACACTCAGGCCCTCCTTCTCCTCCTCTTCTTCCTCCTCCTCCTCCTCCTCCTCCTCCTCCTCCTCCTCCTCCTCCTCCTCCCCCTCCTCCTCCTCCTCCTCTTCCTTCTTCTCCTTCCCTTCCTCCTTTTTCTCGTCTTCTTCTTTCTCCTCCTCCTTCCCTTCCTCTCCGTCTTCCACCTCCTTCCCTTCCTCTCCGTCCTCCACCTCCTTCCCTTCCTCTCCGTCCTCCACCTCCTTCCCTTCCTCTCCGTCCTCCACTTCCTGCCCTTCCTCCACCTCCTTCCCTTCCTCCTTTTTCTCCTCTTCCTCTTCTTTCTCCTCCTCCTTCCCTTCCTCTCCGTCCTCCACCTCCTTCCCTTCCTCCTTCTTTTCCTTCTCTTCCTCCTCGTAATTCTCCTCTTCCTACTCCTCTTCTTCATGATAATTCGTTTTGTTTGAAGTAGAAGAAATCGAATAACCGGAAATTCAGAAAAACAAATTCATAACTTGGTAAACAAAAAAGAATGATGAGTAAGAAGCAGATTTTGAACAGGCTTTCTCTTATACGGTCATCAACATTTGGTCTTCAAGGACGAGTCAGACGAGTATATGTTTCCTGCAGGCTTAAATATGTGGTCTTTATCTCACCTCTGTCAGCAGGTTAATTGGACAGTCTTTGAAGGAAATAAACGGCGTCGCAGATACCTGACCCCCCCCCCCCCACACACACACACACACCCCACCGCCCATTTCTCAACACAATCCTCTTTCTGTTAATAAAAAAAATGTTGGAGTTCGAGATTTTACAAAGAAGTGAGTAATTAAAAACATCAGTAAATTACTCTACTCTATTTAGGAGCAGTAAATAGGGTTGTTTTTTTTCGTTATTTATTTATTTTTTTTTTTTACGCCCTTGCACTGTCTCCTCTGCTGTAAAAAAAAGTCGCATATAAAAAAAATACAATAAAAAAGTCTTACTCTGATCGCCACCTTCCTCCCTTCCTTTGCCTTTTTCTCCTCATCTTCCCTCCACTTTTTCCTGTTTTTCTACATTTTCTCTTTCCTCCCCTTCCTCCGTCATCTTCCCTCCACCTTTTACTGTTTTTCTACCTTTTCTCTTCCCTCCCCTTTCTCCGTCATCTTCCCTTCATCTTCTGCCTCTTCGCCTCTTTCAACCTTCCCTCCCCTTTCTTCTTCTCCCTCATCTTCCCTTCATCTTCTACCTCTTCGCCTCTCTCTCCCTTCCCTCCCCTTTCTTCTTCTCCCTCATCTTCCCTCTATCTTTTCCTGCCTCTCCGCGTCTCTCTATACCTTCTCCCTCCCCTTTCTTCTCCCTCATCTTCCCTCTATCTTTTCCTGCCTCTCCGCGTCTCTCTATACCTTCTCCCTCCCCCTTCTTCTCCCTCATCTTCCCTCTATCTTTTCCTGCCTCTTCGCCTCTCTCCATCTTCTCCCTCCCCTTTCTTCTCCCTCATCTTCCCTTCATCTTTTCCTGCCTCTCCGCGTCTCTCTCTACCCTCGCCATTCCCTCTCTTCCGCATCTCCCGTTCACTTTTTCCTCCTCTCTCCGTCTCTGCACCCTTCTCCCTTCCCTCCCCTTCATCATCTTCCTCCCTCATCTTCCTTCCACCTCTCCGCCTCTGCCCTCGCCGTTCCCACTCTTCCGCATCCAATACTTATGAATGCCACTTTTAGCCAAATTGAGGGCGGCCAGCGGTGTTGCCCTCTAAGCCATCAGCCAAGCTTTTACGGGTATTGCGCATATTGAGGGCGGTAATAAGATGGTCCCTGGCCTACGCTGGGGAGGGGGGTGGAGGGGGTGAGGGGTGTAGGGAGGGAGGGGTAAGGGAGGTAGTATATGATTGGAGAGGTTGAGGAGGAGGAAGAGGAGGAAGAGGAGAGGGGTGAAAAAGGAGGAAGGGAAGGAGAGGAAGGGAGGGAGAGAAGGAAGGAGAGGAAGGGAGGGAAAGAAGGAAAGGAGAGAAGGGAGGATTTCATAGATGAAGAGAGAGAGAGAGAGAGAGAGAGAGAGAGAGAGAGAGAGAGAGAGAGAGAGAGAGAGAGAGAGAGAGAGAGAGAGAGAGAGAGAGAGAGAGAGAGAGAGCAATATCGTAATCGCAGTCATTCCCTTGATGGACTAACCTAACCGGACGTCTCATCGAATATTACAAGACGGACCTGAAGGACTCGCTTAGGACTCCCCTTAGGACTCCTCTTAGGACTCATCTTCCTTAGTCCATCATCCCCTTGTGTATACCGCCCTCCCTCCCCTCCCCCCTTTGCCCCCCCTATGCACCCAACTTCCTCTGGCTATGAAGTTTTTTTGGTAATCACTCCTTCCTCCCTTCTTTGCTTCCTCCTCTTCCTTCTCTACTTCCTCATCATCATCATCATCATCATCATTATCAACATCGCCATTTATCTCCTAGTACCGTTGATGTTAGTTTCTTTATTTTAGTTTTATTTGTGTTATTTTTCCATTTCTTTGATTCATTTTTTACATTTTTATTCATTTTGCTGTTTATTTTTCGTTTTGAGTCGTTTCATTGTGTTTTTTTGTGTGTGTGTTTGGAATACGTGAATAAATAGCACACACACACACACACACACCAGCCAGTCAGCCAAACACAAAGAAACAAACAAAAAAGTCAAACCAGCAAGTTCCTCTAACAAAAAATACACACACACAAAAAAAAACTACTCTACCATCATCGTTCCCAGCTAAACACCACCACCACCACCACCACTAATAATAACAACAACACTAAAACAACATGAAAACAATGACAACACAACCACCACCATCATAACAACTATTTCTTGCACTACTACTACTACTACTACTACTACTACAGCAATGACAAAACAACCACAACAAATCATAACAAAAAAAGTGAGCAAGAGAGAGAGAGAAAAAAAAAAAGATAGCAATGGATGATGGTGGTGGTGGTGATGTTGGCGGCGGCGGCGGTGGTGGTGGCGGCGGCGCTGGGCAGTCTATATGCAGTAGTTTTCATACAAAATTGAAGCAGCAATTAGCGGTCACCACAAACGCCGCCACTGTAGCGCTGTTCCGGCCCGCGAATAATTTGCTGTTGCAGGTAATGTCGCACAAATATTTAAACTATTTTCCGATGCAGCGGCGGCGGCGGCGGTGATGGCGGTGGTGGTGGTGGTTGGGTGGTGGTAGTGGTGGTGGTGGTAATAGTTTTTTTGTTGTTGTTTACCTGCTTGTGTATTTTGTTTGTGTGTGCGTTCGTTTGTTTGCTTGTTTGTTTGGGTTCCTGCTTGTGTTTTTTTATGTAAGGAATGTTTGTTTGCTTGTTTGTGTTTTGTTTGATTGTTTATTTGTTAGTGTGTTCGTTTGTTTCCATGTTTGTTTGCCGGCTTGCTCGTCTGTGTGCGTGTGCGTGTGCGTGTGTGTGTGTGTGTGTGTGTGTGTTAGCGATTTTATGCGGGAATTATCAAGTTATTTATTTTTTATGCATTGGAATTATTTTATATCGCTTTTACCTTTCATGCATTTCATAATTAAACGTTCATGCGCCGGTGTGTTGACAAGTAAGTACGTGCGGCTGTTATCTGTATTTTTGACCGTTTTTTGTCTCGTTCGTTTTGTTTACGCGGCCGCACCACACCGTTCCTCATTTGTTTTCTTTATCACACACACCGTTGCCAGATTATCGTACTCAAGACCCTCGTATTTACCTGTTTCTGGCCCTTTACTGTTGCCAAGAAACACCAATAATTAAACATTTAAACGATAATCATATACGAAGGGAGTTATTTGGGTGATGAAAGCAGTTTTTGGGTTGGAAATCGGCAAACATATTATAATTGGCAGAGTACGACAATCTGGCAACGTTCATCACACAGACGTCACTCCTCTCATGCGTGTCCTGTTTGACGTCAATTGCTCTTTTTCCTTCTTTTCTTTTTATCTATCTTCACAGCATCATTATTTATTCTGGGTCAATGGTGATGCATATTTGTGTCTCGAGTCTAATATATGTGCGGTATTATTTTTAATGGAAAAGAACCGTCATTATCTCATTTGGCTTAAGATTTAGGCGGAAATGAAAAGGCCAATTCTAGAACACACAAACCCGGAATGACAAAGGCAACTATACAAAAATGGGCGTCATACACATGTTGAAAAATTGATGTAGAGAAAAAACCTGTAAATCCCTGAAAAGTGACTTAGGGAATTATTGAGTTTTTTTTTTATTTATTTATTTATTTTTTTTATTATTTTTTACAACAAAGGCGACAGCTCAAGGGCACGAAAAAAGGAAACAATAATTAAAAAAAGGCTCGCTACTCGCTGCTCCTACGATATGAGGAATGAGAGTAAGGGTCAGAATGTGTAGGCAGTGGATCGATGCAGGTCATGTGTTCCTCCCAGCAGCAAAGGTTGATACGCAGCCGTTGTACGAAGAGAGAATGGGAATTAGGCGACCCGCATTGTCTTAGAGATCCATGGTTGTTAGTTTTGCTTTTTCTCCTCGTCCTTGTCATCTATTGGTCCCCTCTCTTCTTCCCCTTCTTTTTTCTTGTCTTCGTCCTCTTCGTCGTCTTGTTTCCTCCGCGCGTGTTCTCTTCCTCTTCTTCCTGTCTTCTTCCTTCCTCCTGTTCTCATCTCATTACTTTGTTCTTTTCCTCTTGCCTCGGTTATGTCACATTAAGGACATGAGAAGAAAACAAAACAAGAAAATTCGCTAGAGGAGCATCGTTGATAGTTTTCCTTCGTAGTTCCTC
Organism: Eriocheir sinensis; assembly: GCF_024679095.1. Taxonomy (NCBI): domain Eukaryota; kingdom Metazoa; phylum Arthropoda; class Malacostraca; order Decapoda; family Varunidae; genus Eriocheir; species Eriocheir sinensis. The sequence goes on along the minus strand of NC_066556.1, from coordinate 5,532,031 downwards.
TTTACTGTCTTTGCTTATTACCGTCACCTTAAAGACAGAAGAGGGAAAAGAAAAGGAAGAAAAATTCGGTAGCCCTATAGTTCTTAATTCCTCTTTTTTTTATTTGGAGAAGAAAAATGCAGTCTTTGAACATCTGCTAAATTTTACTTTTTTTTATTTATTTTTTATTTTTTTTATTTTTTACATCCCCGCCTATAGCGCCGGTAGGATTTCTTCAGGGGCCAGATGGTCAGCCCAAGCCCGTCATGGCGCAGGCAATTTTTATAGTGGCGCCAGTTTGCCTAAGCTCATACCTAAGAGATAGTTGCATATTTATGTTTTCTTCTTTCTTTTTACTTTCTTCGCTTAAAACGTCAGAAGAAAAGAAATAAAAAAGTTCTCAAGCTGATCAATACCGTTTCTTGTTCATTGCCCTAAACATGCTTCTTACTTTTCCTTCTCCTTCCTTTCTGCTTTCTTTTTTACTTTCTTATCTTGTCTTTCTTTTCTTCGCCTTTCCTACATCCTCACAACGACACCAGAGAGAAAAATAACCGCTAATCTCTCATACTATTAATATACTTTCTTACAATTTCATAAACCTTAGAAATTTGAACGTGAAATTCTCTCCCAAGCTTTTTGTTAGTCTGTCGGTTTGTCATTCCTGGGATTAAGGAAAGAGGAAAGGAAGGTGAGGAGGACGATAGAGAAAGTGAAAATAAGGAAGAGAGAGAGAGAGAGAGAGAGAGAATCAACGGGAAGGCGCTTACCTGTGTCGTCGCTTCTTCTTCTTCTTCCTGGAAAGCCCCAAGCCCGAGGGGTCTGAAGGCTTGCCCAGCAGGGACTCGGAGCTGAAGCCTGCGGGAGGAGGAGGAGGAGGAGGAGGAGGAGGAGAAGGAGCATTAGTCTGGTGGTGGTTGTAATGATGATGATGATGATGATGATGATGATGGTGATAATAATGGCAGTGGTAATGGTGATGATGATGGTTATAAGATGTAAGCACAGGTGTCTTAAAGGTAATATTAGTAAACATAAACTTAATATTTTTTTCTCACGGTCGAGGAGGTAAAGCAAAATATATAGAAGAAAAAAGAAAAAAATACTGGCAAGACGCTACTCCAACCTTGTCTCCTTCTATACCTCCTGTTTCTCCTCCTCCTCCATCTCCTCCTCGTCCTCCTCCTCGTCCTCCTCCTCCTCCTTCTCCTCCTCCATCTCCTACATCTTCACTATTCTTCCTCCAGCACCACCTCCTCCTCCTCCACCCACAGCACCTCCTCCTTCTGCTCCTCCTCCTCCTCCTCCTCGTCCTCCTCCTCGTCCTCCTCCTCCTCCTTCTCCTCCTCCATCTCCTACATCTTCACTATCTCTTCTTCCTCCAGCACCACCTTCTCCTCTTCCTCCAGCACCAGCACCACCTCCATCTCCTCCACCTCCTCCTTCACCACCACCTCCTCCTCCTCCTCCTCGTCCTCCTCCTCGTCCTCCTCCTCCTCCTTCTCCTCCTCCATCTCCTACATCTTCACTATCTCTTCTTCCTCCAGCACCACCTTCTCCTCTTCCTCCAGCACCAGCACCACCTCCATCTCCTCCACCTCCTCCTTCACCACCACCTCCTCCTCCTCCTCCTCCTCCTCCTCCTCCACGGTAGTGTTTCATTACCAGCGTCTTTCTAACACTAATCAAGCAATTTCCAGATTTAATTGAGGCGCCGCTGAGTCGCCGCCCACACCCGCGCCGTCACCCGCACCTGTCACCTGCTAATGGCCTAATGACCAGGTGAATGCCGCCCCCCGCCCCCCGCTGGGTCTGGGGGGCGGGGGATGGGGAGGGAAAGGGGGACGGGGGAGGGAGAATGAGGGGCGAGGGTCGTTCAAATGTGATTATTGGGTGAGGGGGGGCGGGGAGAGAGAGAGAGAGAGAGAGAGAGAGAGAGAGAGAGAGAGAGAGAGAGAGAGAGAGAGAGAGAAAGTCAGGGAAACTTACATTAACGTATACAAAAGACTAATTAATAACACCATCACTACCAATAATAATGATAATAATAATAATAATAATAATAATAATAATAATAAAAATAATAATAATAATGATAATCTGAACACCGTCCTCGTTTTTTTCAGGTAACAAATTAATTATCAAGACAAATTCATGAAACACAAACACACACACACACACACACACACACACACACACACACACACACACACACACACACAAAAGATGTACTCCCCCTCCCCCCCCCCGAACACACACGCAGAAACGCACACGCACACACGCACGCACAGACATCGGCGCCGTGACAACCATTCGGAGCGGCGAGTGATGAAGCGTCAAGGTGTTTTGTGCGCGTCTGAGGAACCTTTGTTTGGGGGGGAGGGGGGAAGGGGGTGAAGAGGGGGGGTGGGGGGTGAGGGGTGAGGGGTGGTGCGTGGACGAGTGTGTGATGTGAACGACAGGCACGTCACCACCACCAGTCTCGCGTGTGTGTGTGTGTGTGTGTGTGTGTGTGTGTGTGTGTGTGTGTGTGTGTGTGTTTGTTCGTCTCTTCGTCATCTCTCCTCGTCCTCGTTATCTCTTGGTCCCCTCTCTTCTTCCTCTTCTTATTTCTTGTCTTCGTCCTCTTCGTCTTCTTGGTTCCTCCGTGTGTGTTCCCCTCCTCTTCTTCCTCTCTTCTTCCTTCCTCCTGTTCTCATCCTTCTTCCTTTCCTCTCCCTTCCTCCTGTCCGCTTCCTTCCCTCTGTCCTCGTCCTCTTTCTTTCTCCTGTCCTCCTTCCTTCCTCCTGTTCTCTTCCTTTTGTCCTCGTCCTCTGAGTCTCTTCTTCTCTTTCCTCACCACATCGTCTCCTGTCCTCATAGTGTCCTCCGTGTGTCCTCTTCCTCCCTCTTGCCCTCCTCCTTCCTCCTGCCCTCTTCCTCCCTCCTGTCCTCTGGGCAGACCACCTAGTCTGGACCACGGGGTCTGTGTGGTCTGATTTTCTATGTAAATCTATGGAAATTCTCTCTCTCTCTCTCTCTCTCTCTCTCTCTCTCTCTCTCTCTCTCTCTCTCTCTCTCTCTCTCTCTCTCTCTCTCTCTCTCTCTCTCTCTCTCTCTCTCTCTCTCTCTCTCTCTCTCTCTCTCTCTCACACACACACACACACACACACACACACACACACACACACACACACACGCAAACACACGCCAGTTTCCCGCCTTCGTCACCAGCATGCACCGTCACCATACAACTGACGCATCGTCACCACCACCACCACCACCACCACCTTCACTCCACCAAACTTTAGGGAAACATTACCATCTCACTTCGCACAAACTTCTGGTCAAGGCTTTTACCTAATATTTTTTAATTCGTCTGTGTCTTCTGCTGCACATCTCTTCAGTATCGCCACCTGCGCCTCGAGGGAGCAGGTGAGCGCCAGTCTCAGGGCCGACCGCCTCGCCGAGACCTCCAGCGCGGGGTCTGCCGTTCTCCCTACCAGCAGATTCAGCCTGGAGGGGGAGGCGTTCGCGTGATTCCCTTACAGCAGAGACACACACGATGACGGGTCTTGCTATTTAGGCATGATTCCACTGACTCCCGTAAGTTAGGTTAGGTTAGGTTAGGAACTCAACGCCCCCAGGATGACTCCCCCATCGCTGGGACATGTAACTCAACGCCCCCAGGATGACTCCCCCATCGCTGGGACATGTAACTCAACGCCCCCAGGATGACTCCCCCATCGCTGGGACATGTAACTCAACGCCCCCAGGATGACTCCCCCATCGCTGGGACATGTAACTCAACGCCCCCAGGATGACTCCCCCATCGCTGGGACATGTAACTCAACGCCCCAGGATGACTCCCCCATCGCTGGGCCATGTAACTCAACGCCCCCAGGATGACTCCCCCATCGCTGGGATATGTAACTCAACGCCCCCAGGATGACTCCCCCATCGCTGGGACATGTAACTCAACGCCCCCAGGATGACTCCCCCATCGCTGGGACATGTAACTCAACGCCCCCAGGATGACTCCCCCATCGCTGGGATATGTAACTCAACTACCCCAGGATGACTCCCCATCGCTGGGATATGTAACTCAACGCCCCAGGATGACTCCCCATCGCTGGGATATGTAACTCAACGCCCCAGGATGACTCCCCATCGCTGGGATATGTAATTCAACGCCCCAGGATGACTCCCCATCGCTGGGATATGTAATTCAACGCCCCAGGATGACTCCCCATCGCTGGGATATGTAATTCAACGCCCCAGGATGACTCCCCCATCGCTGGGACATGTAACTCAACGCCCCCAGGATGACTCCCCCATCGCTGGGACATTTAACTCAACGCCCCCAGGATGACTCCCCCATCGCTGGGACATTTAACTCAACGCCCCCAGGATGTCTCCCCCATCGCTGGGACATTTAACTCAACGCCCCCAGGATGACTCCCCCATCGCTGGGACATGTAACTCAACGCCCCCAGGATGACTCCCCCATCGCTGGGATATGTAACTCAACGCCCCCAGGATGACTCCCCCATCGCTGGGACATGTAACTCAACGCCCCCAGGATGACTCCCCCATCGCTGGGACATGTAACTCAACGCCCCCAGGATGACTCCCCCATCGCTGGGATATGTAACTCAACGCCCCCAGGATGACTCCCCCATCGCTGGGACATTTAACTCAACGCCCCCAGGATGACTCCCCCATCGCTGGGACATTTAACTCTACGCCCCAGGATGACTCCCCATCGCTGGGACATGTAACTCAACGCCGCCAGGATGACTCCCCGATCGCTGGGACATTTAACTCAACGCCCCCAGGATGACTCCCCCATCGCTGGGACATGTAACTCAACGCCCCCAGGATGACTCCCCCATCGCTGGGACATTTAACTCAACGCCCCCAGGATGACTCCCCCATCGCTGGGATATGTAACTCAACGCCCCCAGGATGACTCCCCCATCGCTGGGACATGTAACTCAACGCCCCCAGGATGACTCCCCCATCGCTGGGACATGTAACTCAACGCCCCCAGGATGACTCCCCCATCGCCGGGTTCCCGGTTGAATTTACATTTCTTACATTCTTTACATTTGTTAAAACCATTATATATATGTCTAGAAGCTATTATTTAAATGAAGGTGTCTGGGCGTAATGAGGTACTGGATTCTTGCCATGTGCGTTCCAGTACCACAACAAATGTTATATCGACTTCATTTTTCCGTCACCGTCAAAGTCACTACCATAACTTTTCCAATGACGGCACTGAAGAACGTGTACTCGAAAATTTCCCAGTAACTAACACTACTCGGATCTAACCTTCTCGGGCCATTGTGAGGTCGCTCCTACATTACAGGAAGCTTAACCAGAATGGCCAAGTTTCCTCGCCAACATCGTCACTGTGGTCGTGATTTTATTTCACGTGTGTTGTTGTACCAGCAAGGCTTAAGGTTTATACGCCTAACTTAATAGATAATTTGCACTTGCCAGGAGAGGTGCCATATTTCCTCGTAAAGTTTGCTGCGGGCTGATTGGTTGCAGGCACAGTGTTCGGGTAACACCATCGTATTGAAAATTATTGTCAGGTAATGTGAGTCAAAACTTGTTTATCAACTTAAGTTTCTCCCTTCGCTAAATGTTATGTCAATTATAATCGAAAACAGGTTAAGAGAATATGAAGTAATGTGCTGGTAAGTCTTGATTGGTTAAAATTAGTCGCTTAGTCTGCAACACAAGCTCGTGGTCGGATGCGCGCTCCTTCATGTGTAACTTTTTACATATGCTAACGCAAATTGGAACACTGCACGAAACAAAACATGTAATTCATAACTACTTTTAAAGTCTACAGTCTACTCAACTGACTCAGAAGAGAGTGATGTTGAAATGTTGTGATGTGAAGGTGGGGTTAGGATTGCAGGAGCTGCCTTGTATAGACCAGCCGGCCTCTTGCAGACTCCTTACGTTTTTATGTTCTTATGTTAACATCCTCTCTCTCTTCGTCTCTCGTCTTTCCCATCTCTTCGTCTTGTCCTCGCTTCTCCCTCCCTCTAGAGACCACGCGGGGCACCAGACAGGCCGCGAAGGACCAGTGAGCACCCTCGCGGGGCTGGAGGACCTCTCGGGGGTGCTCATTGGCTCCTCGGCGGCGTTTAATTACTCGGGCGGGGTTTGGGCGGCGGCGGCGGCGGGGGTGGCAGCGGCAGCTCCTCCTCACCCCGCGGCCGCCGAGGAGGTGTGGAGACGCTTTTTAACGCCCCTGAAGTTGGCTGTAAATGCCCATTGTCGCCGCGTGATTACGACGCCGCCCCGCCCGCCTTGATGCCTTTGTTGGCGGGCGAGCGGTGCGGTGCGGGGCGTGGAGGAGGAGGAGGAGGAGGGGGGGAAGGAGAGGAAGCGGTGAGGGAGGAGGGAAAGGAGAAGGAGAGGAGAGGGGGAGGTGAGAAGGAGGAGGAAGGAGAGGAAGCGGCCAGGGGAACGGTAGCACAAGAAGGATGAGGAGAGGAGAGGAGAGAAGGAGGAGAGAAGGAGGAGGGGAAACGGGAGTAGGAGGAGGAGGAGGAGGGCGGAAGAAGTAGGGTGAGAGGAGGTAAAGGAGTAAAGGAGAGGAGTAGCAAGGAGAAGGCAAAGAAGGAGGAAGAGGGGGAGAACGTAAAGAAAATAAACGTTAGCAAGAAAACAAGGAGGGAGAGGAGGAGGTAGCTGGGAGGAGGGAGAAGGTAAAGAAGGAAGTGGAGAAGAAAAAATGGGAGGAGGTGTGGGGCTTGGAAAGGGAAGGAGGAGGAGGAGGAGGAGGACGAGGAAGGAGGAGGTGAAAAAATGATAAAATAGAGGAGAGGAAGGATGGACGTAGACTCAAATTTTACGCGGAAAGGTTAAGCAAGCAAGGAAGGAGGGAGGGAGGGAGGGAGGGAAGGAAGAGAAAGAGGGAGGGAGTGAATGGCCGTTCCTCTCGCTTCCTCCCTACCTCCCTCTCTCTCTTTTAAGACCCCATTTTAAGCGTCCTAACATCAACTCTCTCACTCCCTTCTTCCCTCCTCCTCCTCCCTTCTTTTTGTTTATACTTCTGAAAATGGCGACGGAGGAGGACGCGGGCATGCCAGACAGAAAGGGTTCATGCAGGCGGGGAGAAACTGGCCTCTGCTCTCCCTCCCTCCCTTTCCCTCGGTCGCCGCTCCCCGCCCTTCCGAGAGCCGAGTCGTGTTCAAGTGCCGCCTCGCCCTCCTCGCCGCGCCGCCCTCCGCTTGTCGCCGCACGGTCGCCGCGTGGTCGCCGCCCGCCGGAGATTAGGGCGCGCACGTATGTTAACTCAGAGCCCCGGTAATGACAGGGTGAAGGGCTGCTTAGGTATGGCTCTTTTTCTTCCTCTCCTCCTTCACCTCCTCTTCTTACTCCTCTTCCTTCCCGACCGACACCTCGCCCAAAGAGAATTAAGCCTCCATGTACGTACTCTAAGCCTTCTGAATGCCTCCTCTCCTCCTCCTCCTCCTCCTCCTCCTCCTCTTCTTCTGTTTCTGTCTTTTCTTCTTTCTCAGTGACAACTCGACCGAAGAGAGTTAAGTCTCCATGTATATGTACTTTAGGGCTCCTGAATGCCCCTTTCCTCCTCTTCATCCTCCTCCTTTTTCTTCTCCCTTTGCAAACTTCTTTTCGGTGAGAGCAGAGACCAAGAGTCAACAAACACAAGAACTCAAAGAAAAAAAAAAACACGCTGCTTAAGGAAAGGAAACGTTGTCGAAAATAATATAAAATCTTGGGTCTAAAGTGTCTTCATGAATCAAGAACATTAACTGTTTTAGATTCCTTTATGTGCCCTGATCTGATCACCCTGAGAGTGTCTATACATAAATTCCACTCTCCCTTTACTACAACTTCCTTTGTTTCTTTATACATAAGGAAAAGCATTAGAGAGCCGGAGGCTCAGTAGTCATCGTGCGGGCACAGGGTCAGCAGGGTCGGGATAAAGGCGCGCCCGCCGCTGCAAGATGACAATTTCCAGTCGTCACCAAGTGGCCCAAGATTACCGACATAGTCCTGACGGCAGCCTGCCTACCCGGATATCAGCGAAACTCTACAGAGGATCAAGTGGAGCTTCGGGGGGCAGCATGAACCAAACAAGAAGGGCGCCACAATAAAACACTTCCCTGCGCCACTAACAGGCTGGGGCCGACCAGCAGGTCCCATCATGAAAGCCCATATAATATATATATATATATATATATATATATATATATATATATATATATATATATATATATATATATATATATATATGTATATATGCATACATATAAAGTGCGGTTCTGCAGGTTGAACGTTTTAATAGTATAGCGTCGAAATAAGTAAATAAATGAGATATATAGATCTCTCTTAATTCTCTATATAAGGGAGAACACTTTAAAGTGAGGCCGTGAAAGGCGAACTCGGCGGCGTTTTAACAGTCGAGCAGCGGAAAGGGTTAATAAGTTTGGGCGAACTCCCCAGAAATGCAGAACACAGACACACACACACACAGACACACACCCGGGCGGCGGCTGTTTACGAGGGTCTGTCTGCTCCTAGTTAAGCAATTAAGTCCACTCTACAATATAGCGGCCACGTAAATCGAGAGAGAGCTGGGGTAATGTTACTTTGATGTTTGTTTGTGTGTTTGTTTGAAATGTGGAGCGGCAATTTTTTAAAGAAGAAAAGTCCCCGATTACATTGTTCATAATAACGTAATTATTTGTATGAGTTTCTTTTGTTTCCGCGTCGCTTTCAAGTTTATTTCGCCCGCAAATTACTTTTTTTTCCCTCCCTTACTGTGAATTTGGCTTTTTTTTCCCTCTTTGTACTTAGCTCCTTTATTCACACCCCTTTCTGCCTTTCTCTCTCTCCCCCCTTTCTCTCTCTCTCTCTCTCTCTCTCTCTCTCTCTCTCTCTCTCTCTCTCTCTCTCTCTCTCTCTCTCTCTCTCTCTCTCTCTCTCTCTCTCTCTCTCTCTTAAATTTTGTTGTATGCGAATTTATTTAATTTTGACTATATTCGAATCTATTACGTATTTTGATCAAAGGAAATATTTAATCGTTTCTGTAGTCACTAGTTTACAAAGTCTTGAAAATTAAAAGAAAACAGAGAAACCATATTTTCCCAGTATCCTTTTTTTACATCTTCTCCCCATCTTCGTAAAAATTTTTGTTCTCATTTTTTATTTACTCTTGTTTTTCATTATATTTATTTTTGTTTAGTCTCCCTTTTATCATCATCGCCTCTCTTCCTCTGCCCTCTTTTAATCCCTCTCTTCATTCTTCTTCTCTCTTTTCTCTCTTTCCCTTCCTCGCTTCTTTCCGTCCTTCCCTTCTTCGAATTCTCTCTCTTGCCATTCATCCTTCCTTTCTGCTCTCAAACTCCTCCTTATTTGCTCCATTTTTTTCACTTTCGTAATTCTTCCTTCTTTTCCTTCTTTCTAACATTCTCTCCTTTTCTCATCTCTTCCTTTCCTTCCTTCCTTGTTCCCTCTGTCGCTCTCTCCCTTCTTCCATTCCTCCTCTCCTATCACTGTACTCTCTTCCATCTCTCCGTCCTTCTTTTTTTTCCTCCTTTTTTTTCTTTTCTTCCCGGCGTCTCAAGTTTCGTTAATCCGTGTGATCTGATATTGACAGCTTTCACCCTCCCATATACCCCCTCTCTCTCTCTCTCTCTATATATCTCTCTCTCTCTCTCTCTCTCTCTCTCTCTCTCTCTCTCTCTCTCTCTCTCTCTCTCTCTCTCTCTCTCTCTCTCTCTCTCTCTCTCTCCGTATGTCTATTTTATATCTATCTAACTTGTTTTATTTTTTTCTTTGCCTTTCCTCTCTTTAGTTGTCTGTATTTATCTATCTATCTATCTATCTATCTATCTATCTATCTTTCCGTTATTTATTTCCTTTCTTTCCTTCTTCTCTTCGTTGTTTTATTATTTTCTTTTTCATTTTCTTTCTCTCAGTATCTATCTGCCAATATCTATCTATTTATCCATCCATCCATATCTATCTATGTCTATGCATTTATCTATTTATTTATCTATCTTTCCTTTCTTTATTTCTTTCCTTCCTCTCTTCGTTATTTCATTCCTTTCTCTTTCTTTCATACTCACTGTCTCTCGCTCTAACACCCTCCCTCCCTTCCTCCTCCTCCCTCTCTCGGCCTATATCTTCATTCTCCTTTCATTATTTCCTTTCCTTCTCTTTCTTTCATTCTCTCTCTCGGCCTCTAACACCCTCCCTCCCTCCCTCCTCCCCGCTCTCCGCCTCTGTCTATCGTGCAGTCTATCGGCGCGGCACAAATCTCACATTAATCACCTCACAATACCTGTCTCGCTTAATGATATAAGTTTCACACCTGAGAGAGAATTATCAGAATACGATTTAAGTGATTTTCTGAGCCTCGCCGATTTTAGTTTCCCTTTCCATCCTGTTTTAGGGACTCGTGTCGAAGTGTTGTTATTATTATTATTATTATTATTATTATTATTATTATTATTATTATTATTATTATTATTATTATTATTATTATTATTATTATTATTTATTTTTTATTTTTGTTATTTTTATTGTTGTTATTGTTCTTGTCGTTCTTCATTTGTGTTATTCATGAAACGTAAGTAATGATATTTTTCTTTTCTTTCTTTCTCTATCTTTTTCTCATCTTTCTTCTATCCTCTTATTTATCTCCTTTTCTTTTTTTATTTCATTGCTTGTTTCTCTTCTTTCTTTCCTTGTTTTCTTTCTTCCTTTGTTTCTTTCTGTGTTTTCATTTTCTTCTTTCATCTTCTTTCTCTCGGAGGCTGCACCATTTTCTCTCTCTCTCTCTCTCTCTCTCTCTCTCTCTCTCTCTCTCTCTCTCTCTCTCTCTCTCTCTCTCTCTCTCTCTCTCTCTCTCTCTCTCTCTCTCTCTCTCTCTCTCTCTCTCTCTCTCTCTCTCTCTCTCTCTCGCTCTCTCTCGCCCCCCCCCCCCCCAGGTCGTCATTTTCTCCTCTCCCTCCCTTCTCTCCCTCCTTTCCCTCCCTCCCTCGCATCGCTGTCCGGCATTGAACAACCTGTCACGTCTCAACCACCTGTCACCCACCTGTGTTTTCTTACCTGTCTCTCCCTCCCTCCCTCCCTCCCTTCTCTCCCTTCTCTCTCTCCTCCTTCCCCTCTCTCCGTCTTTCCCATCCTCCCTCTTTCCTTTCCTTCTTCCTTTCCTGCTTTTAAACTTATCATTTTTTTGTCTCATTTTTCTTCCTGTTTTTCTTTTCCATCAACTTTCCCTCCTTTTTTCCTTCTTCTTCTTCCGTTTTCCTCCTGTTCCTCATTCCCTTTCCTCCAACCGTTCTCTCTTCCAAATCTCCCTCCCTCAGTTCTTTCTTCCTTCCCTCCAATTCTCCTTCCTTTCTTCCTGTTCCTCCTCCTCCCCTTCCCTCACTCCCTCCATCTTTTTCTCTTAATTTTCTTTCTTATTTTTTTTCTTCCTCCCTTCTTTCGTTTATCTTCCCGTCAGTTAATTCTTTGTCTTTTTTTTCTTTCCATCCCTCTTCAGTTTTATGCCTACACTTCCTCCTCCTCCTCCTTCTTCCCCTCTTCCTCCTCCTCCTCCTCTTCGGTGTCTTCCTTTTCTTCTTCTTACTCTTCGTTTTCCATTTCCTCTTTTTCGTCCTCTGCCTCCTCGTCTTCCAATTTTTCATCTCCTTTTTCTTTCTCTCCTCCTCCTCCTCCTCCTCCTCCTCTCCATCACAAGGATCTCATGAGCCTTACAAAAATAGGTTCCCTTCATCTTGTACCTTTTCCTCCTCCTCCTCCTCCTCTTCTCTCCGTCTCTCATTTTCTCTCCAAACACCTCCCCTTTCTCTTCCTCCTCCCTCACCTCCTCCTCCATCTCACGTCCCTCATTCTTCACCGGCCTTCACCTTTCCCTCCCTTCTCTCCCTCCCGCTCTTCTTCTCTCTCCCTCTCGCTGCTTTTCTCTCCCCCTCTTCTCTCGTCTTCCACGCAGAGATGAAAGGGAGTTTTGCTGCTTTGAGGACGAATATCTTGATTACTAGTTGGAGAAGCTTATTGTAGCATTGGATCTTGTCGCTGGTGAAGGGCGGCGCTGTCTCGTCTCAGGTGACATGCCCCCCCTCCTCCCCCCCGCTCCCCCCTACCCTTCACCTGTCTTCGGGATCTCTCTCCTCCTCCTCCTTCCTCTTCCTCTCGTCCTTCTTCTTCTTCTTTCCTGCCTGATGATATGCCATGAGAGGCTTTGTTTTTGTATCATCAGTCTCCTCCTCCTCCTCCTCCTCCTCTTCCTCCTCCTCCTCCTCCTCCTCCTCCTCCTCCTCCTGTTTAGGCACTATACCCAGATTACGGTCGAGACAGAATACTAATAATACCCTGTGTGTGTGTGTGCGTGTGTGTGTGCGTGTGCGTGTTATATTCCTTTCCTCAGATCAAAAGAAATAAAACAAACACACCCACACACACACACTCAAACACACACACACACGCACACACACACACGAGGCATTGGAAAAAGGAATAAAAAAAAGAAATTAATACTCGAGGAATTACTTTCGATTATTTGTTCCTATTCGCATTTATCTTTTTTTTCCCCACAAGAGGAGCGTGTGTAGCATTGTCCTCCCCTCAGTGGCTTTGGTGCGGCGGCGCGGCTCACTACATTAATATTTTCCTCTTTTAGTAATTTTTCATCCTCTGTATTTTTTTCCTTCTTGCAGTTTTCCTTCATTTTTCTTCAATATTTTCCCCTCTTCTATTTTCCATTACTATTTTTTCCGTTTTTTTTTAAAGTTTACAGCTAAGTTTTTCCTTCGGGTAGTTTTCCATCATTTCTAGAATTTTTCCCTTATTTTTCCCACTTCAATATTTTCCCGTTACTATTTTTTCCCTCCATAGTTTGTCCTTTTTTTAGTAGTGCTTTTTCAATTATTTTTCCCCATTTCTTATTTTCCATCCTCTGTATTTATCCTTCCAACAGTTTTCCTTTATTTTTTAGCTTCAGTATTTTCCGTCAGCTATTTTTTTCCAACTATTTTGTCATGCACTTTCACAATTAAGTTATTCAATTTAGTAATTTTTCATTATCTGCATTTTCCCCTCTCACAGCTTTCCTTTATTTTTTTTTTCAATTCGATATTTTCCCTCAACCTCTTTTTTCCCCACAAATGTTTTTCCGCCTATGTTCTTGCACAATTATTTTCCACCCTAGTTATTTTCCATCTCCCGTATTTTCCCTCTAATAGTTTTCCTTGATTTTTTTCCACTTTAATTTTCTTCGTCTTCTATTGTTCCCCTTTTGTAAATATTTGTCCTTTTTATGTATTTTCCCTGTTTAGTTTCACTTCACTAGTCTCCCTCCCTCCCCTTTCCTCTCTTATCCTCCCCTTTCCTCTCCCCTTCCCTTCCTCACTTCTACTTCTTCTCTCCCTTCACTATTTTTCCCTGTAGTTTTTGTCCTCCTTTGTATATTCTTTCACAATTTAGTTTTTCATTTTCAGTATCTTTCCTTTAGTTGCGGATCGAGATTAAAACATTCTTGCGGCTCCATCAGTTCTATTTTTTTTTCAGGAAAGGAAGAAGCTTATGGGCAACAGAAAAAAATGTAGAAAAAAGCCGCTAATCGCTGCTCCTAAAAAAAGATAAAAGTAAAAGAGAGTTAGCGTGCGTCCTTGTGTTTGTCAAAATATAAAGTACAAAAGGAAAAAAAAAACAAGAAAGAAATATTAATAAGGAAAGTAAGTATGAGGGGAAAATATTGAAGAGAAAAATACTATAGAGGAAAAAAGTTAGTGGGAAACCGTTTAAGGAAGAAAGTATAAGGGAAAGGAGCTAAGGAAGAGAGAATTATGAAAGGGAAAAATACTAGCGGGAAAAAAAGTTAGTGTGGAAACCGTTAAAGAAGGAAAATGAGCATGAGGGAAAATAATGAAGAGAGAAAACATATAATCTGTAACCTCTTGCGCGCCAGGGAACTTGCGAAAAATAAAGCCAAAATAATAATGATCATAATAATAATAATAATAATAATAATAATAATAATAATAATAATAATAATAATAATAATGATAATAATAACGAATTGGAATGGGTTAGGATTTGGGATAGAGTGATGGGTAAGTCCAGGTGAGGTTAGAACAGGTATGACTGAAATAAAATGGGTTATGAAGGATTCGTCGACGTGGGAAATAGGAACGTGTTGAAATAGGTAAGAATGAATAGTAATAATAATAATAATAATAATAATAATAAAGCGGTCAGACTTTTTTATACTGACATTAATTTTTTTTGTTTAACTTTTTGTGTGTTTTTCCTTTTCATTATTTTCTTTATACTATTTTCTCTTTTATATAACTTTCCCTATTAATTTTTCCTCATAGTTTTCTCTCTGATATATCCCTTCGTTTTTTGTTTTTTTTCGTTTGTCTTTAATTTCCCTTTAATTTATCTTTATTTTTCTTCCTCGTGTTTATTTTTTTCCTTTTTAATGTTTCTTTTTATTTTCTTATTTTCTTTATGGTATTTTCCACTTTATATAATTCTTTCACTACTCATTTTTCCTCATTATTTTTCTCTCTGGCATTTTCCTTCGTTATTTATTATCATCATCATTTTCGTGGTATTTGCATATTTTCCCTTATGTATTTTTCCTATATTCTTGTTTTTTGCCTCATTAGCATTTCATCAAGTATGTTCCCCCTTTATTTTATGTCGGTCTTGGGCATTTTTCCTTCAAGTAATTTTCACTTCATTATTTTTTCTTCAATATTTTTTTCATACTTATTTTCTTTCTATTATAATTTCCCTTCATTTTTTCCCTCTAATATTATTCTCTCCTTCGTTCATTTCTTTTCATTACTTTCCCTCATACATACTTTCCTTTTTCAACATTTTCTTTCTATTTTTCCCTCTGGTATTTTCCCCCTTTCATGTTTCCTCTCCCTTACTTTTCCTCATACTTATATATTTTCCTTCTTTAACGGTTTCCCTCTAACATTTTTCAGCTAGAGTTTTTTCCCTTTTCATATTTTTCTCTTCAATACTTTCTCCTGATACTTTCCCTTTTAACATTTTCTTCTTAGCTTCTTTTCATTTCATACCTTATATTACCCTTTTAATTCTTCCTTTTTTTATTTTGTCTAGTATATTTCCTTCTAATACTTCTCTAATGTTTTTCCTCTGACATTCTTCCCTCAGTAATATTTTCTTCTAACATTCTCCTTCTCCTCCTCCTCCTCCTTTTTTTATCTTCTGTCTCTAGTATATTTTTTCCTCTAATACTTCTCATCTAATATTTTCTCTAACAATATCTCCTTTTCTAACAATATTTCCCTCTAACTCTCTTTCCTCTCCACTATTCTTCCTTCACTATTCCTTTCCTTTTTCTATCTTCTGTCAAATACTTTCTTTCTCCAACAACATTTCCTCCTCTAACAATATTTCCTTCTAACTTTCTTCTCTCGCCACTATTCTTCCTTCACTATTTCCCTCTCCTTCGTGATCTGAGAGCCTCTATTTTTCCCTCAGTTCTCGGAAGCAGTGTTGTGGGGGCGAGTGGAGTGCCTGGTTAGCGGTGTACTCAACAGGCAATCGAGGGACGGCGTGGGGGTGGCGGAGTGGGGAGTGGGAGTAAAAATAGGTGAGGATGAGCATGAATGGGTTAAATGGGTTTGTTAAAGTGGGAGGCAGGAATGTGTTAGAATAGGTAAGAATGGATAAGGATTTGAGATAGTGTGTGATGGGTACATTCAGGTAAGGTGTGAACAGGTAAGAATGAGCGTGAATGGGTTAGGTAAGTTTGACGTATGGGGAAGGAAGAGTATGTTAGAATAGGCAAAAATGAGTAGGAATTGGATATGTAGGATTTCTTGAAAGGGAAAATAGGAATGAGTTGGGATATGAGTGTTTGTCCAGGTGAGGTGAGAATAGGTAAAATTGGATAGAAATGGGAAAAGATCTGAGAATGAGTAAGAATTGGATATGCAGGATTTCTTGAAAGGTAAAATAGGAATGAGTTGGGATATGAGTGTTTGTCCAGGTGAGGTGAGAATAGGTAAAATTGGATGGAAATGAGATAAGATTTGAGAAAGTGTGTGACAGAGAATGAGTAGGAATTGGATATGTAGGATTTCTTGAAAAGGAAAATAGGAGTTGGGATATGAGATAGTGTTGGTCCAGGTGAGATAAGAATAGGTAAAATTGGATGGAAATGGGTTAAGATTTGAGAAAGTGTGTCATAGAGAAGTCCAGATGAGGTAGAAACAAATATAAGTATGAGAAGAAAATGGTTAATAGGATTTGCTGAAGGATAGATAGGAGGTGTGTAAACCCTGGTGAGATAGGAATAGATAATTAAGGATATGTAGGAAATGAGTGAGATTCTAAATTATGAAAGTGTTATTAAATACATGGGGGCAAGAAGCTGATTTGGGGAAGTGCAATGAAATAAGATCAAGTGAAGGCGGGTAAGGTAAGGACAGGTACGAATGTAGGAAAACTGATTAGGGCAAGTAGGTGGAGGTGGGCTCGAATATTTTGGCAGGTAAATGAAGCAAGAACAGGTAGAGATAGACTAGATAATTGCAGGTAAAGGTAAACTAAATAATTACAGGTAAAGATAGACTAGATAATTGCAGGTAAAGATAGACTAGATAATTACAGGTAAAGGTAAACTAAATAATTACAGGTAAAGGTAAACTTGATAATTACAGGTAAAGATAGACTAGATAATTGCAGGTAAAGATAGACTAGATAATTACAGGTAAAGGTAAACTAAATAATTACAGGTAAAGATAGACTAGATAATTACAGGTAAAATAAGGTAAAGTTCGGGCCATATGTAGAAGTAATAAGTCTGTGCGTATATACATAACAGAGTATACAATAATGAGGTTACCGATGATGATAATGATGATGATGATGATGGGTTTGTTAATTAATCAAGGTGTGTGTGTGTGCGTGTGTGCGTGTGAGTGTGGATTCCAAGAGACGTTAATATTTACCGAAATGAGTGGGCGAAGAGGGAGAATTGGAGGAGGAGGAGAAGGGGGGGTCAGGAGGGGTTCAAGAGGGGGTTCAAGGGGGTCAAGGGGGGGGTCGTATACCAATATGGCGTAATTCTATAAGGAACCAATCTTCTTAATGATGCGTCCTTCGAACTGATAGAAAATGAGGGAAAGAAATATTAATTACATCCACGAACCCGACCACCGACGCCGACACCGAGTTATTTTTTTTTTTTCGTCCCTTCTCGTTTTTTTTCCTTTTATTATTTTTGTATTTTTTTCTTGTTTATTTTCTTATGTTTTTTGTATTTTCCTCTTGTTTTCCCTTTTTTATTTTTTTTGTTTTTATTTTCCTTCCTTCCTTCCTTCCTTCCTTCCTTTCTTCTATCTTTGTTGTATTAATTTTTTCTTATCTTTATTTTTTTTTCATTTCCCTCATATGTTTTTTCCTTCCTTCCTTCCTCTCGACTCTGTTTATTTCACTTTTTTCTTTCTCTTTTTTCTTTTCCTTCCTCCAGTGTTTTTAAATTTTCTTTTTATTTTTTTATTTTTTGTTTTCCTTCCTTTCGTGTTTCTCAAGTTCCCCTTTTCCTATTTTTTCTTCCTTCCTTCCTCTCGTCTTTGTATATTTTCCTTTTTTATTCATTTTAATTTTTTGCCTTATTGAAGAAAAACTAATGATGATGATTGTGGGGGAATGATTTTTTTCTTTTTTCTTTTCTTTTTTGTTGTGGAATGTTTTTTTTTCCTTCGCGTCATTTTTGTTCTTCATCTTTTTCTTCCTTTCCTTCTTCTTTGGTACTTCCTTCTCTCTCCTTCACTTCTTTTTTGTATATCGTTCCTTTCTTTCTTTCTTTCTTCCTTCTTTCCTTCCCTCCTTTTCCAATTTTTTTTTTTTTTGTCTCGCTGTCTGTTGTGTTTTTGTTCTTGTTTTGTTGTTGTCTCTTCCGCCATTTTGTCTTTATTTATCTGTCTGTCTGTTTGTCTATTTCTGTCTATTCATCTATTTTACTGTATGACTGTCTCTCGCTCTACGAATCTGTCTACTTTTGTTTGTGTTTCTGTCTGCCTGTCCGTCTCTCTCTCTGTCTATCTGTCTGTCTGTTTATCTCTGCCATTGTCTGTCTGTCTGTCTGTCTGTCTGTTTCTCTCTGCCTTTGTTTGTCTGTGTCTGTTTCTCTGTCTGCCTCTATCTGTTTCTCTTTGTCTGCCTCTGTCTGTCTGTCTGTCTGTCTGTCTGTTTCTCTCTGCCTTTGTTTGTCTGTGTCTGTTTCTCTGTCTCCCTCTGTATCTGTTTCTCTTTGTCTGCCTCTCTGTCTGTCTGTCTGTCTGTCTGTCTGTCTCTGTCTGTCTGTCTGTCTGTCTGTTTCTCTCTGTCTGCCTCTGTCAAACACACGCAAAGACATACAAACCCTGGTCCATCTCTGCCTTCCCTCCCCCTTCCCTCCCTCTCCCTCCCTCCCCCTCCCTCCCTCTCCCTCCCTCTCCCTCCCTCCCCCTCCCTCTCCCCCTCCTTTGGGTATAACGGAGGTGAAGTTGGATAACCAATCAGTGGGAGTGGAGGAGTAGCCGAGACACCTCCCTCACTCCGCTGGCGACACCCCGACTAATTGTTCTCTCCTCCCTCCCTTCCTCCCTCACCTCCTTCTCTCTCCCTCTCCCCTGCCTCTTTCTCACCTTCCCCCTCTCGCATTCTCTCCCTCACCTCCTCCCCTTCCTCCCTCCCTCTCCTTCTCCCTCTCACTTTCTCTCCCTCCCTCTCCTTCTCCCTCTCACCTTTTCTCCCTCCCTCTTTCTCCCGTCTTCCTTCCCTCCCTCCATCACCTCTCCTTGCCTCCCTCCCTCCCTCCCTCCATCTCTCTCTCCCTCTCCCCTGCCTCTTTCTCACCTTCCCCCTCTCGCATTCTCTCCCTCACCTCCTTCTCTTCCTCCCTCCCTCTCCCTTATCTTCCCTCCCTCTCCTTCTCCCTCTCACTTTCTCTCCCTCCCTCTCTTCCTCACCTTCCCCCTCTCACCTTCTCTCCATCACCTCTTTCCCTTCGTCCCTCCCTCTCACCTTTTCTCTTCCTCCCTTTCTTTCTCTCTCCCTCCCTCCCTTGCCTCCTTCCCTCACCCCCTTCTCTCCCTCTTCTCTCCCTCTTTCTCACACTCCCCCTCTCACCTTCCCTTCCTTACTCCTCCCTCTCCTTCTCCCTCCATTCTCTCCCTCCCTTTCTCCTTCTCCCTCTCTCCGTCTCTCCCTCCCTCTCCCCCACCTGCATTTCTGGAATTTGAACTTATTATTTAGTGGATTTACTTAATTAATGAGAAGGTATTTAATTTCACCTGAGTTCTCTAATTCCTCGTGATTATTGTGTTCAGGTAGATTGATGATGATGATGATGATGGTGGTGGTGGTGGTGGTGATGATGGTGATTTTTTTGATAGGCAGATAAGTCTCAAGGTGTTTATTTTATTTTATTCTTTTTTTGTGGTAATTTCCTTTCCCACGCTTACCCATGGCGAATCATAGCTCCTCCTCCTCCTCCTCCTCCTCCTCCTCCTCCTCCTTTCTCTACCGTCTCTTATTCTCACACCCTCATCTCTTCCCTCCTCCCCTCCTTCTCCTCCTCCCCCTCTTCTCTCTCTCACTCTCTTCTACTTTTTGCTCTCATTTCTTTCTCTCTCCTCTCTTTCATCATGCACTCGACACCTCCCCGTTACCATTCGCGGCCCATTTTTTTTGTAATTCTCTCTCTCTCTCTCTCTCTCTCTCTCTCTCTCTCTCTCTCTCTCTCTCTCTCTCTCTCTCTCTCTCTCTCTCTTATTCTTTCGCCTTTCCTTCATTTCTTTCCTTTCTTCATTTTTTTCAGGCTTTTCCAACTTTCTACCTTTTTCTTTTTTTCTTTCTTTCCTTCATTCCTTTTATCTTTCAATCCTTCCTTCCTTTATTACTTCCTTCTTTCCTTCTTTCTTTTCCTCTTACTATTGTTCCTTTCATTTCTCCCGTCCATTTTTCTCTTTTCCTTCCATCCATCATCTCTTTCTTTCTTTCTTTCTTTCTTCACCCTCTATTTTCCTTCCTTCCTTTCCTTTATCCTTCTATCTCTCTACTTTTCCTTTTTTTCCCTTAAGCCACTTTTTTCCCCGCTCCGTTCGGCGACGAGGAGGAAAATGCTAGCCTAATATCATCTTTTCCTTCCTTTCTCCATTATTGCATCCATCCATCCATCCATCCTTACTTCCTTCCTTCCTTCCTCTCATTTTTCTTTTCACTTTACAATTTTTCCCCTCTAACCTTTTTTTTTTCCCCCGCTTCGCCCCGCTACGAGGAGGAAAATATTAGCCTCCCCTTAATACCTGGTGACCGGCCGCTCTGATTCCCACGTAATTACAGGTGGGAGGCTACCTGCAATTATGTTAATGCCATCATTTAGGCTAATTGAGTGTCAGGTAGAATCACTCCAAGTGCCTCGTTACTGTTGGGGGGGAGAGGGAGGGAGGGAGGGAGAGGTAGGGGTGGAGGGAGAGAGGAACAGAAGGGGAGAGTGAGGAAAGAGAGGAAAAGAAGGGGAAGGGAAATGATGGAAAGGAAGTGAGAGTGAGGAATGAGTGGATGAGAAAGGAAGAGAAGGTAAGGGAAAGGAAAGGAAGGGAATAAAAGGGAAGAAATGAGAGGAAAGGGAGAGGGAGGGAAGGGAAAAGAAGGGAGAAGAGAAAATCAGAAAGGAGATTTAGGAAGGGAGAGGTAGAGTAATGTAGAAGAGAGAGAGAGAGAGAGAGATATTGTGTTCCTTCAATAAACAAACAGAAGAAACAGAATTCGCTCGCTTTAAAATATTTGTCGCCTGAAATTTTGCCTAATATGAACACACGCACACACAGAGACCCTCCTTCCACACACACACACACACACACACACACACACACACACACACGCAGGGAAATGTATTGGTTCAGCGGGAGCAAAGTATTTTTTCCTTTCAACAATGGACGCCGGTAAATGGGAAAATACAATAAAATAACACCGGCTTTATTGGCAAATTTTGGAACCACTCTGTATGGATTTGAAATATAAAGGCATTTACATTTTTGTTTCGGCCCGGGTAAAAAAATGAACGCGCGAGAGTTTATATTTAGGGTTTTTCTTTATTATATCGTTTTCATTTATTTATTTATATTTTTGGATTACTTTTTTTTCTGTTTGTGGGTGTATGACGATAAATGTGTCTCTTAGTTTTTGACGTGACCGAAGTGACTGATAGAAAAAATTGTGTATGTGTGTGTTTTTGTTCCCCGTTTTTCTTTTTCCAAGTTAGGTATTTTCGCGTTCTTTTTAATATGGAAGTCAAATATTTGGGCAACATTTCAAACCGTGATAGTAAGATAGGAAGCGAACATCATGGATTAGGGAACGAACAGAGGCTGAAAATATTATAAGAACGATTAAGGGAAAATAAAAGAAATTACGTTATTGGTGGAACTAATCATAGAGGTTGAAGATAAGATAATGACGAGTAATATTAGGAGCAAGAAATGGACTTAGGCAGGCAATATCATCCTTGTAACTGACGATAGAGATTGAAGACAAAATTGTGACCATTGATATTAAGAACAAGAAAGGGAATAAGAGAGATTGTGTTATGGGAGGAACTGATTATAGAGGTTGAAGATAAAACTGTGATGATTGATATTAAGGACAAAAAAGGGAGTAAGAGAAGGTTGTATTATGCGAGAAACTGATGATAGAGGTTGAAGATTAAATTGTGACGATTGATATTAAGGACAAGAAAGGGAGTAAGAGAAGGTTGTATTATGCGTAGAACTGATGATAGAGGTTGAAGATAAAACTGTGACGATTGATATTTAGGACGAGAAAGGAAGTAAGAGAAGGTTGTATTATGCGAGGAACTGATTATAGAGGTTGAAGATAAAACTGTGATGATTGATATTAAGGACAAGAAAGGGAGTAAGAGAAGGTTGTATTATGCGTAGAACTGATGATAGAGGTTGAAGATATTAGAGTGACGATTGATATTTAGGACGAGAAAGGGAGTAAGAGAAGGTTGTATTATGCGAGGAACTGATGATAGAGGTTGAAGATTAAATTGTGACGATTGATATTTAGGACAAGAAAGGGAGTAAGAGAAGGTTGTATTATGCGTAGAACTGATGATAGAGGTTGAAGATAAAACTGTGACGATTGATATTAAGGACAAGAAAGGGAGTAAGAGAAGGTTGTATTATGCGAGGAACTAATTATGGAGGTTGAAGATTATTATAGTGACGATGAACTACGATTGTCCTTCTTATTCTTCTTTTCTACGACTGTCCTGTGTTTAATATTATATACTTTTGAGGTGATTTTTTTTTATTGTGCTTCTTTTCCGTTTTGAACCTTATATGTTTTTTTCTTGATTTTTTTTATAAATGGATGTCTTAGACTGACACACACACACACACACACACACACACACACACACACACACACACACACACACACACACTCCCTTGTTCCTCTCCCCCTCTCTTCTTATCTCCCTTCCCCCCCTTTCCCCCTTCACCCCAAAAATAGAAAAAAAGTTGAAAAAGTCGAAAATATTTGAAAATTATACGGAATTAATTTACGCGAACTATTTCTGTATTAAACATTAGCGAAAATTTCCTCTTGTGTCGCCTGGGAATCTGTTAGTCGCTAATTTTAACGGGCGCCAAATTTTTCCCTTCGTTCCATCTTTATAATTGGCAATGTATAGTGATTTATCTCTCTCTCTCTCTCTCTCTCTCTCTCTCTCTCTCTCTCTCTCTCTCTCTCTCTCTCTCTCTCTCTCTCTCTCTCTCTCTCTCTCTCTCTCTCTCTCTCTCTCTCTCTCTCTCTCTCTCTCTCTCTCTCTCTCTCTCTCTCTCAAATTATTGTTCCTGACCGCCAATTAATTAACCGTTTTCAGGTAATCCTTTTATAGGTGTGCTAATGGGGCTCTTCCTCTTCCTCCTCTTCCTCTTCCTCTTCCTCCTCTTCATTATTCATTTCATCTTCATTATTTTTCTTCATCGACCTATCACTCATTTTTTTCTCCACCTCTTTCACTTATCCTCTTTGTCGTCCTCCTCCTCTTCTTCCTCATCTTCCTCCTCTTCTTCATCTAGGCTAAGAGTTAAACAGGAGAGAGGGAGGTAGAGAAAGGAACAGAGAGTGAGGAACATAGAAAATAAAGGTAGAAGAAAATGGAGAGAAAAAAGGAATAGGAGGCGAAAAACAAGACGGAGGATTAGACGGAAATAGCAAAGGAAAAGACAGAAAAAGAAGGGAGAAAGGTAGAATAGAAGAATAAGAGACTAGGTAGATAGAGAGACAGGTAGACGGAAAATGAAGGAAGAGAGAGAGAGAGAGAGTCAAGGAACAGGAAAACGAAAAAGGAAAAGATATATAGAAAGGGAGAAGGAAAAAAGAGAAAGATGTGGAAAAAAGGAAGAGGAAGGAAGGAAAGGGTGAGAGAGAAAGGAAGGAAAGAGGGGAAAGGCTTACCCACCCTTCCCTTCCCTTCATTACCCTACCTTCCCTTCCTTTGCTGTCCTTCCCTTCCTGTCCCTTCCATTCCCTTCCCTTCCATTCTCTCCCCTTCCCGTCTCTTCCCTTCCCTTTCCGTCCTTTTCCCTTTCCATCCCGTCCCTTCCCTTCTCTTCCCTTCCCTTCCCGTCCCTTCCCTTCCCTTCCGTTCCCTTCCCTTCCCTTCCCGTCCCTTCCCTTTCCTTACTTACCATACCCTTCCCTTCTCATTCCTTCCCTTCCCTTTCCATTCTGTTTATTTCCCTTCCCTTCCGTTCCCTTCCATTCTCTCCCCTTCCCTTCCCTACCATTCTCTCCCCTTCCCTTCCCTTCCATTTCCTTCCCTTCCCTTCCATTCTCTCCCCTTCCCTTCCCTACCATTCTCTCCCCTTCCCTTCCCTTCCCTTCCCTCCCCTCCCCCCCCGGCACTTCATAACCCGGGAACAGAGGAGGGCGGGACACATAATCTAAATTGCAAAGTGTTTATAATTTTCCCCTCAACCTGGTTTGGCTCGTTTTACATATATTCACACACACACACACACACACACAAACACACACACACACACACACACACAAACACACACACACACACACACACACATGCAAACTCACACATATACATTTTTTTTTTTCATTTTTCGTCGTCTTCAAAAATGATGTATAAAATTGACTGAAGGAAGAACAGACTGAAAGGGAATAGAGAGAGTTGGAAGTGTATAGAAGGAAGAGGAGGAGGAGGAGGAGGAGGAAATGAAATGGAAAAAAAGAAGGAAAGAAGAGAAGAATGAAGGAATAAGAGGAAAATAAAGAAGGGGGGAAAAGAAGAAGGGAGGAAAATAAAGAACAAGGATTGAAGAAAGAAAAATGAAGGAGGAATTGGAGGAAGATGGAGACAGGAAGAGAGGAGAAATGAAAGAACGAAAAAGAATTGGAATAAAAAAAGATGAAAAGAAAGGAGAATAATGAAACAAGGAGGAGGAAGAGAAATAAGAAGAGAAGATCGGAGAATGAAGGAAGCAAGAGGAATTGAAATATGAAAACAAGAAGAGAGGAAAACGAAAAAATGAGAAAGAAGAATTGGAAGAAGACAAGAGAGGAATATGAGGGATCAGATAAATATTGGAATAAGAAGACAAGGAGAAAGAAAATGAAGAAACAAGGACGACGAATTGGAATAAGAATGAGATAAAGACGAAGAGAGAATGAAGGAGGAATTATAACTCGAAGAAGAGAGAAACATGGGAGGAGGAGGAAAAGGAAGTAGAGGAGAGTGAAGAAAAATAAAATAAGGAAACAAAAATGGATTTGGATGAGGCGGAGAAGGAAGATGAAGAGAAGATGGATTTGGAGGATAAAGGAGGAAGAGGAGGAAGAAGAGAAGGGAGAGCAGAAGACGGAAGATGAAGAAGAGTACTACTAAGAATGAAAAAAAGAGAAACAGGAAAATGGAAAACGGATAGGAGGAAGAGGATTAAGAAGAGGAGGAAGGAAAACAGACGATGGACGAAGAGGGGACAACACGGGAAACTTAATAAATGGGAAATAAAAAGGAAATTAGACAAAAATGAGGGAAAAGAAAAAAATTGAAAGAAGAGGAAATAAAAAAAACGAGAAAAATAGGAAAAATAGCGGAAAAAATAAAGGAAAAATATGAGAAAAAAAGGAAAACCAGGAAAAAATGAGAAAAATGAAAAAAATGGAAGAAAAGAGGAAACGAGGAAAAATAGAGGAAAAAGGGGAAAGAAGCGGAAACTCAAAACTAGACAAGCAACACAAATTAATCAAAAAGGGAAAATAGAAAAAATGAAGGAAAAGGAATAAAAGGAATAAGAGGAAATGAAGAAAACGAGAAAAAATAGGAAAAATGGCGGAAAAAATAAAGGAAAAGTATGAGAAAAAAGAAAAACAAGGAAAAAATTAGAAAAAAATGAAAAAAATAGAGGAAGAAAAGAGGAAACGAGAAAAAATAGAGAAAAATAACGGAAAAAAAGGAAAAATGAGAAAAAAGGAAAATAGGAAAAAAATGAGAAAAATATAAAAAAATAGAGAAAGAAAAGAGGAAACGAGGAAAAATAGAGAAAAAGGGGAATGAAGCGAAAACTCAAATCTAGACAAGCAACACAAATTA